>NC_091457.1:22003674-22281174 GCF_027789765.1 Dendropsophus ebraccatus | reverse complement strand
GTACGCCGAGAGAGGAGCAGTGTGATTTCCGGGGAGCACCCACGCATACGCTGCCAAATCTGGAAATTGAAATGACATCAGAGGGTCAGGGCATAAAAAGAGCCCACATGATTTATTTGGCAACACCCCCTGAGGAAGCAAAAGGTCGCTTTATCATCGCGAAACGAACGTTGGGGAATTGATCAGACTTGTGAGATAATGGGTAAGATGTGAGTTGTTATACGGCATTTGTGCAATGAGTGTGATTATATCTCTAGATGAGCGGAGGAGAGGATGGGCTCCCTGACGGTGCTTCAAACAGGTGATATTAACAATATATAACACATAAGAACCATGATGGCCTAATGTGGAATCTCTTTTCCATTGCTTGAATCCTGGATAGATGTTATTATTATTTGCACTGTCACTTGCACTTTAGAGATTTAGGCTATGTTCACACTATGTAAAAGTACGGCCGTTGTTGCCATCGGCAACCACGGCCGTACTTTGTACAGTGTGGAACACTGCCTTTACTGCTATGGGATCCCGTCCGTCACGGAACGGCCGGTCTCTCATGTAGTGGGATCATAGCCTTATATCGCTTTTCGCCCCATCCAGTTTATTGATCTAACCCGTATCACATAGTCTGGAACATTTTATGTTTTGAATTGCCTCTCGGTTTGATATTGTATGTTATGTGTTATTAATAAAGATATTCATTTTTTTATATGTGAGTGTTGATCCAATTTCTGTGGAT
Organism: Dendropsophus ebraccatus; assembly: GCF_027789765.1. NCBI lineage: Eukaryota > Metazoa > Chordata > Amphibia > Anura > Hylidae > Dendropsophus > Dendropsophus ebraccatus. Next base: position 22,280,438 of record NC_091457.1, on the reverse strand, counting down.
GTTTATATTGTAGGGGATCCACGTATTTACTATGTTGGATGCTGGGCAGTTTCTAGGTCTTTTTGGCAACATGGCGACTCTTGATAAAAGCGCCCCCCCCCTCCCCCCCCCCCCTCCCTTCAGTCCTAGGGAAGAAAGGAGGGCTATTATCAAAATTCGGGTTAATATGAAGAAGCAATGTGTGTATTACGGAATAGAGCAGTTCCGCACCCCTGACAAATAATGTTATCCTGAATAGAAAAACATCATTCAGTGACTCACAGGTGACGTCTTCCTTGATCTGAGGCGTCACTTTCCTTTTCCTCTCCTTCTGGCCCGGACCTCCATGATGATTTCTTGCAGTTAGAATTTGTCTCTTCAGAACCTGCGAGACACACATCTCAATCTTTGCACTTCTTCAGCAACTTTCTTCCCTTTTCCCACTTATAGGGTCTCAAAATGTAATAATTGTGCTGTTTGGTGCAGTAAAGTCAGTAGGTATGCGAGTTACCCTTTGTATGCTGTGCCACCATATAGTAATAATGTCACCCTGCACTCACCCTATATAGTAGTAATGCCCCCCTGCACTCCCCCCATATTCCCCCCTGCACTTCCTATATAGTAGTAATGTCCCCCTGCATTGCTCCTATATACTAATTATTTCCCCCTGCATTGCCCCTATATACTAATAATGTCCCCCTGCATGGTCTCCATATAGTAGTTATGTCCCCTGCATTGTCTCCATATAGTAGTAATGTCCCCCTGCATTGTCTCCATATAGTAGTAATGTCCCCCTGCATTGTCTCCATATACTAGTAATGTCCCCCTGCATTGACCCACATAGTAGTAATGTCCCCCTGCATTGTCTCCATATAGTAGTAATGTCCCCCTGCATTGACTCCATATAGTAGTAATGTCCCCAGCATTGACCCATATAGTAGTAATGTCCCCTGCATTGTCCCATATAGTAGTAATGTCCCCCTGCATTGTCTCCATATACTAATAATGTCCCCCTGCATTGTCTCCATATACTAATAATGTCCCCCTGCATTGTCTCCATATAGTAGTAATGTCCCCCTGCATTGTCTCCATATAGTAGTAATGTCCCCCTGCATTGTCTCCATATAGTAGTAATGTCCCCCTGCATTGTCTCCATATAGTAGTAATGTCCCCCTGCATTGTCTCCATATAGTAGTAATGTCCCCCAGCATTGTCTCCATATAGTAGTAATGTCCCCCTGCATTGTCTCCATATAGTAGTAATGTCCCCCTGCATTGTCCCCATATAGTAATAATGTCCCCCTGCATTGTCTCCATATAGTAGTAATGTCCCCCTGCATTGTCTCCATATAGTAGAAAGAAATGTCCCCCTGCATTGTCTCCATATACTAGTAATGTCCCCCTGCATTGTCTCCATATAGTAGTAATGTCCCCCTGCATTGTCTCTATATAGTAGTAATGTCCCCCTGCATTGCCCCCATATAGTAGTAATGTCCCCCTGCATTGTCTCCATATAGTAGTAATGTCCCCCTGCATTGTCCCCATATAGTAGTAATGTCCCCTGCATTGACCCATATAGTAGTAATGTCCCCCAGCATTGACCCATATACTAGTAATGTCCCCCTGCATTGACCCATATAGTAGTAATGTCCCCCTGCATTGTCTCCATATACTAATAATGTCCCCCTGCATTGTCTCCATATAGTAGTAATGTCCCCCTGCATTGTCTCCATATAGTAGTAATGTCCCCCTGCATTGTCTCCATATAGTAGTAATGTCCCCCTGCATTGTCCCCATATAGTAGAAAGAAATGTCCCCCTGCATTGCCCCTATATACTAATAATGTCCCCCTGCATTGTCCCCATATAGTAGTAATGTCCCCTGCATTGACCCATATAGTAGTAATGTCCCCCAGCATTGTCTCCATATAGTAGTAATGTCCCCCTGCACTGCCCCTATATGCTAATAATGTACCCTGCATTGTCTCCATATAGTAGTAATGTCCCCCTGCATTGTCTCCATATAGTAGTAATGTCCCCCTGCATTGTCTCCATATAGTAGTAATGTCCTCCTGTACTCCCCCCATATAGTAATAATGTCCCCCTGCATTGTCTCCATATACTAGTAATGTCCCCCTGCATTGTCCCCATATAGTAGTAATGTCCCCCTGCATTGACCCATATAGTAGTAATGTCCCCCAGCATTGACCCATATACTAGTAATGTCCCCCTGCATTGACCCATATAGTAGTAATGTCCCCCTGCATTGTCTCCATATACTAGTAATGTCCCCCTGCATTGTCTCCATATAGTAGTAATGTCCCCCTGCATTGTCCCCATATAGTAGTAATGTTCCCCAGCATTGTCTTTATATACTAGTAATGTCCCCCTGCATTGACCCATATAGTAGTAATGTCCCCCTGCATTGTCTCCATATAGTAGAAAGAAATGTCCCCCAGCATTGTCTCCATATAGTAGTAATGTCCCCCTGCATTGTCTCCATATAGTAGTAATGTCCCCCTGCATTGACCCATATAGTAGTAATGTCCCCCTGCATTGTCCCCATATAGTAGTAATGTCCCCGGCATTGTCTCCATATACTAGTAATGTCCCCCTGCATTGTCTCCATATAGTAGTAATGTCCCCCTGCATTGTCTCCATATAGTAGTAATGTCCCCCTGCATTGTCTCCATATACTAGTAATGTCCCCCTGCATTGTCTCCATATAGTAGTAATGTCCCCCTGCATTGTCCCCATATAGTAGTAATGTCCCCCTGCATTGTCTCCATATACTAGTAATGTCCCCCTGCATTGTCTCCATATACTAGTAATGTCCCCTGCATTGACCCATATAGTAGTAATGTCCCCCTGCATTGACCCATATAGTAGTAATGTCCCCCTGCATTGTCTCCATATACTAGTAATGTCCCCCTGCATTGTCCCATATAGTAGTAATGTCTCCCAGCATTGTCTCCATATAGTAGTAATGTCCCCCAGCATTGACCCATATACTAGTAATGTCCCCCTGCATTGACCCATATAGTAGTAATGTCCCCCTGCATTGTCTCCATATACTAGTAATGTCCCCCTGCATTGTCCCATATAGTAGTAATGTCTCCCAGCATTGTCTCCATATAGTAGTAATGTCCCCCTGCATTGCCCCCATATAGTAATAATGTCCTCCTGTACTCCCCCCATATCACCATACATACTCCCCTTTGGTTGCCCCCAGTATAACTCCACCTCCCCCTTGTATGTATATTAAATTACCCCCCCCCCCTCAGACCCCTTGCATTAACCCCTCAGTCTCCACAGTAATGCCCAAAGTCCGAATAATGTGCAAAATCTAAGTTAAAAAAAAAATAAAAAACACTCACCAGTCCTCCGTTCCAGCGCTGATCAGCCTAATCCTCCTGTAGTCTGTACGGCTTACAGGTCTTCTCCTACAGGCGGTGCATGATGAAATGATGTCATCACGCACGGCCCACAGGAGAGGACGTGCGCCGTTCTTCTGTACAGGAGCAGGGAGTCCCTGCTTCTGTACGCACATTACGTAGTAAGTTACGAAATGTATGTACAGGAGCAGGGATTTCCCTCCTCCTGTACTGTAGTGAGTGGCAATGTGTACATAGTACGCATTGCCACTTACTTTTCAGGGCTTCCCTTCCAACTGCGTGGCCGCACACTGCGCAGCTTAAAGGGAACACTGCCTGAGACGGGGCTCGGCATTACAGTGAGGGGGAAGAATCTGCCGCCCCCTCCAGGACCGCAGAAGCGGCACCTAGAGGTGAGGGGAGAGATGTAGGAGGTGAGGGGGAGATCCAGAAGGAGGGGGCGCCGCCGGGGGGTCCGTTTTACCGCCCTTAGGGAAGGGGGGTGGCGGGGGTGCTGATGATACCGTGAGTCCGGGTGGCTTGTCGGGCCCTGCCGGTCGCCCCCTAGCATTCGGCGCCCCATGCGGTGCCCCGGTTATAGAAACGGCCCTGGTTGGATGGTAGTGACTTTTAAAACATTATCACTAGGTGATGGTATTTTACCATCCGCTGGAGTATCTGTATATATACTTTCATATATGGGGCAGTCCTGGTATGTTGTGGAAAGCCCCGCCCCCCCGCACAATCCATTCCAGCCCCTCTCCTCAGGATCCCATCGGGGGCGTCACTTACTACCATGCAGGCGGGCCTTGCCGCCACCTACTGGGACTGTCTCAACTAGGTAGAAGCAGCAGCGGGTAAGCACCCAGCCAGCTCACCACATCACATTCACACAAACATATAAACACACACATATACATATACACTCACCGGCCACTTTATTAGGTACACCATGCTAGTAACGGGTTGGACCCCCTTTTGCCTTTAGAACTGCCTCAATTCTTCGTGGCATAGATACAACAAGGTGCTGGAAGCATTCCTCAGAGATTTTGGTCCATATTGACATGATGGCATCACACAGTTGCCGCAGATTTGTCGGCTGCACATCCATGATGCGAATCTCCCGTTCCACCACATCCCAAAGATGCTCTATTGGATTGAGATCTGGTGACTGTGGAGGCCATTGGAGTACAGTGAACTCATTGTCATGTTCAAGAAACCAGTCTGAGATGATTCTAGCTTTATGACATGGCGCATTATTCTGCTGAAAGTAGCCATCAGATGTTGGGTACATTGTGGTCATAAAGGGATGGACATGGTCAGCAACAATACTCAGGTAGGCTGTGGCGTTGCAACGATGCTTAATTGGTACCAAGGGGCTCAAAGGGTGCCAAGAAAATATTCCCCACACCATGACACCACCACCACCAACCTGAACCGTTGATACAAGGCAGGATGGATCCATGCTTTCATGTTGTTGACGCCAAATTCTGACCCTACCATCCGAATGTCGCAGCAGAAATCGAGACTCATCAGACCAGGCAACGTTTTTTCCAATCTTCTACTGTCCAATTTCGATGAGCTTGTGCAAATTGTAGCCTCATTTTCCTGTTCTTAGCTGAAAGGAGTGGCACCCGGTGTGGTCTTCTGCTGCTGTAGCCCATCTGCCTCAAAGTTCGACGTACTTTCCGTTCAGAGATGCTCTTCTGCCTACCTTGGTTGTAACGGTTGGCTATTTGAGTCACTGTTGCCTTTCTATCAGCTCGAACCAGTCTGCCCATTCTCCTCTGACCTCTGGCATCAACAAGGCATTTCCGCCCACAGAACAGCTGCTCACTGGATGTTTTTTCTTTTTCGGACCATTCTCTGTAAACCCTAGATGGTTGTGCGTGAAAATCCCAGTAGATCAGCAGTTTCTGAAATACTCAGACCAGCCCTTCTGGCACCAACAACCATGCCATGTTCAAAGGCACTCAAATCACCTTTCTTCCCCATACTGATGCTCGGTTTGAACTGCAGGAGATTGTCTTGACCATGTCTACATGCCTAAATGCACTGAGTTGCCGCCATGTGATTGGCTGATTAGAAATTAAGTGGTAACGTGCAGTTGGACAGGTGTACCTAATAAAGTGGCCGGTGAGTGTACATTCACACACACCTCAGACAGACATCTAGGACCCCCCCCCCCCCATAGAGATCTCTCCGCATCTGCCCAAGCAAGGAAGGGGTCACTTAAAGGGGTAGTCCACCCAAAAAAATTTCTTTCAAATCAACTGGTGCCATAAAGTGCCAGAGATTTGTAATTCACTTCTATTAAAAAATCTTAAGTCTTCCAGTACTTATCAGCTGCTGTGTGTCCAGCAGGAAGTGGTGTTTTCTTTCCTGTCTGACACAGTGATCTCTGTTACCTCCTCTGTCCATGTCAGGAACTGTCCAAAGCAGGAGCAAATCCCCATAGAAAACCTCTCCTGCTCTCCAGACTGGAAATAATACAACTTCCTGTTGGGCATACAGCAGCTGATAAGTACTGGAAGGCTTGAGATTTTTTAATAGAAGTAAATTACAAATCTCTGGCACTTCATGGCAGCAGTTGATTTTAAAGAAAAATTTTTTGGGTGAACTACCCCTTTAACCCCCTTCCTTGCTGGTGCAGTGCCATAACTATTTGTTTCCTAGGGGTTTAAGCCCCTGGGAGCCAGACTGTAACTCCCATGCCCATGCTGGAGAACACCCAGCTTTCCCAACATCCAGTAAGGTTAACCCCTGGTGTGGGCACACTGTTTTTTCTTCTTTCTTTTTTTTTTTCTTTTTCAGATACCGGTATGCAGAGGATTACTTCGGATTCGTTTGGACGAGGGGTGTGGGTGTTTTTATTTGAATAAAAACAATTTCAAGGTGTTGTGTTTTCTTTCATTATTTTACAGGCTTAGCAGTGGAAGCTTTCTAATAGACGGACTCTTCGTGTTAGCCAGTATAAAATGGCTAACAGTAACCCCCCCATTATTACCCCAGTACCCAATGCCACCAGGGGTACTGGTAAGAGCCGGGTGCCAGTAGTCCCAAAGCATCAGAAATTGGCGCTCCTGGAATGGGCGGCAGCAGGCTGGTATTATTAGGCTGGGAAGGGCCAAAACAAATGGCCCCTCCCACCCTGGTACTACTAGGCTGCTGCTGTTTGGTTTTTACCCAGCTGGTTATGGAACCAAACAGCCGCATCCTTATATTACCAAGGTATGAAGGGCCATTTATCTTGACCCTCCCTAGCCTAATATTACCAGCCTGCTGCTCCTCAGTCCAGGAGCGCCAATTTTTGATGCTCCAGAACTACTGGCACCCGGCTCTTCCCAGTACCCCTGGTGGCATCGGATACTGGGGTAATAATAGGGGATTAGTGTTAGCCATTTTAAACCAGCTAACACTATGCCCCGACTTAGTGATGGTTTCCAACAGCGTCTACTACTAAGCCTGTAAAGTAATGAAAGAAAACATAACACATCTAGAAATTTGTTTTATTCAAATAAAAACACCCCCACACCTTCTGTTCACATTAAAGTCCGCTGGTCATTGACGTAGTCCAAACGAATCTGACGTAATCCTCTGCATACCGGTATCTGAAAAAGAAAAAAATACAAGCAAAAACAGAGTTCCCACACCAGCAAGTAAAGGGTTAACCTTACAGGATGCTGGGAAAGCTGGGTGACCTCCAGCATGGGCATGGGAGTTACAGTCTGGCTCCCAGGGACTTAACCCCCTGGGGACCAGACTGATCTGGCACTGCGCCAGCAACAGCAAGGAAGGGGGTAAAGTGACCCCTTCCTTGCTGAGTCAGATACAGAGGGATCTCTATGGAGGGGTCCTAGCTGTCTGTCTGCTGTGTGTGTGTGTGTGTGTGTGTGTGTGTGTGTGTGTGTGTGTGTGTGTGTGTGTGTGTATGCATAGTTTCCAACAGTTATGTTTTTGCCTGGACTGTCTCGTATCTGACATGGCAATTCCAGCTAAGTAATGTCCCGGGTATATCCCGGTAAGCTCCGCCCCCTGTGATGTCATGCCTCGCCCCCGTGCAGTGTCTGACTGGCCCACCAGAGGACCAGAGCTGGGCCCCCAGCTTACAACATGCACAAATACTGATTCACATGTCTTTTCTCACTGTTTCTTCATACCCCAGATACCCCAGTCCAACACTGACTCCAGAGAACAAAAAAGTTTTTAAACCAATTTGGTGCCAGAAAGTTATGCAGATTAGTAATTTAATTAAAAAAAAACTCATGTCTTCTAGTACTTATCAGCTGCTGTATGTCCTGCAGGAAGTGGTTTCTCTCCATTCTGACACAGTGCTCTCTGCTGCCACCTCTGTCCATGTCAGGAACTGTCCAGAGCAGGAGAGGTTTTCTATGGGGGATTTGCTACTGCTCTGGACAGTTCCTGACAAGGACAGAGGTGGCAGCAGAGAGCACTGTGTCAGAATGGAGAAAATACACCACTTCCTGCAGGACATACAGCAGCTGATAAGTACCTAGGAGGTGATTTATCAAAGGGTGTAAAAGTTAGACTGGTGCAGAGCAACCAATCACAGCTCCTCTTTTATTTTATCAGAACTGAAAGCTGAGCTGTGATTGGTTGCTGTGGGCAGTTTGCGCCAGTCTAAATTTTACACCTTTTGATAAATCTAGGCCTTAGTCTTTTACAAATCTCTATAACTTTCTAGCATAAATTGATTAAATCTATTTTCTCCGGAGTATCCCTTTAATATTAGTAAATGTGTAGAAATGAATCCTGTTCGATTCACCATCTTTTATTTAGTAAAGGAAAATCTGGTGTCTTCGGAGGCTGCCGCCAGTGCCTCCATGTTGGTTGGATGGTAGAATTTACTTTAAAAGGTTCTGATGCCCTGATGAGAGCTTTACCCGCTGTAGATTAAAGGGGTAACCTTTTATTTAGGTGATGGGAAATGCCAAAGAAAGCAATTTTGCAAATGCACTGCATTAGCAAAACTGCTTTCTCTTTTAGTTCGCCCCCCTTTCTCCTGCCTTCATTTTGACAGCAGTTGCCATGGATCCCGACCACCACTATAAACTATGATAGCGGTGGCCGTGGCAGTGAAAGGACTGTGATTTTTAAAGCGAATTAAAAATAAAAACTGTAATGCTGAGAGGACAAGTCAGGGATCATCCTAACCCACGCCATGGAGAAGGAGAGACACAGTGCAGGACAGTATGCATAAGAAAGTAAAGAAACTGAACTGATAGAGCAAAGTTGCTAGAAGCCTATGAACTCTATCTCGCAGCGCAGGTGTAAGCAGGGTACCCTCAGCATTCCGCTCAACCCAGGTAACAAGGTCTGGGGCTTGTGTCGCCCTCTAGGACGGGTCACTCAACACTGGTGGGCAATAGGTGGTGCAAAGACCAAAGAGTTAAAACACAGGCACAAGTATTTTCTCTCTATGTTATATTAAGTATTCTCCTATTTCTACCTCCAAAATTCCAGCAGATCACAGTACTACTTGGGTTAGGACTCTCACAACATCCTTCTTTCTACTCTTCTGATCCTCTTTTATACCTCTCATCACGCAACTCAGTCAGCATGACTGTACCACACTCTATACTCTCACTACAGATCTGGATCCTAAAGTATCAAGTGTCTTATCAAGTGTAAAGTATATCAATGCAAAGCTGTATGACCTGCTGCGTACAAGTATCTTCAGAGTAGATAAGATTTTATTTATGATAAAGAGACTCTGTGATTCCTCATCAAGTACCGACACAGTACACACACACTCCTTGGGTTATCTCCCTTTTCTGTGGGTGGCAGTGCCAATAGTCCGCGTGGGTCACTATTCCACTCCAGGCCACCGTGATAAGTACCCAAAGGACCCCACAACAACAGGACACTGTCCACAGGGGAACAAGGTATAGCCGGCCCTTTAAAATAAAAGCAGGTGTGTCACAATACCTGTGTGCCCAACCGGCACTGGCATCACGACATAACATCGCTGGGCCCGGCTGTATCTCGGCCAACCACCATAGAACTGGCATCACACTTAACCATCTGGCAAGTAACCGGCCGTGTCGCCTCCACACCGAAGATGTACCACACCTATCCCATGGCTGCAGTTCCTGATCTGGCCTGTAGGTCGGGTGCGTCCTCTTGCTGAAATTTAAAAGGGTCAGTACACACACTAATACATACCTGCCTGGCACTTCGTTTTTAAGGCCTGGGTAATAGAGTGGATTTCTATTGCAAATATCTGTTATTCCTGTTCTGCGATCATGTATCTGACCTTTGCCTGTTGACAAGATATTCCCCCGGCCTGACCTTTGTGTACTGCATGACCCAGATCGCTGATGTGGAACCTGTGCTGCTTCCCATGACTCCTTGTCTATCCGATTAGCGTTGCCTCCAGCTTTTTGTGGGCCCTTAGGCAACAAAGCCTCAGCCGGCCCCTTATCCATCCACTATGCACCCGTCATCCATACACTATGCACAATCACTTGAGACACCACTAATAGAGATGAGAGAACCTCGAGCATGCTCAAGTCACTCCGAACCCGAACTTTCGGCATTTGATTAGCGGTGGCTGCTGAAGTTGGATAAAGCCCTAAGGCTATGTGGAAATCATGGATATAGTCATTGGCTGTATCCATGTTTTCCAGACAACCTTAGAGCTTTATCCAAGTTCAGCAGCCCCAGCTAATCAAATGCCGAACGTTCGGGTTCGGATCAACTCGAAACCGAACCCGGTTCGCTCATCTCTAACCACTAACATACACAAACACACATGACACAGACACTGACACACTTACTGACTGAAACACACACACAGAACTTACAGCTCAGTCTTCTCCCCTTCCTCTCTGCCCAGCTGATCTCCACACTGTATTAGGTTAAGAACCTTCGGATCATGTGATCAGGTCCTTCCTTCCTCTCTCTCCCTGCAAAATGCTGGCAGGTCCTGCTTTCTCTCTCTGTTTTCTCATATTCAGCCCCTGACCCTGCACTACAGTGAGGCTGAACATCAGCACTTGCCTAGGTAAGCCCTGTCTGCACCATTCCTACTTTCCCCCAGTGCCTGACATTGCCACCCACCTTTCCACATCCTGGAGTGAGACTGAGCGCAAATACCTAGAGAGAGCTCCTTTTCTGGGTTTATATACAGTACATTAAGTGATGCAATAGCATCACTACTTACCCTCTGGGTCTGTAGAGTAAGGAGGAGTAACACATCCCTCCTTACAGTACAGGAGCAGGGAATCCCTTCCTAAAGCCGGGATCCCTGCCCTACGGGGTCTCCCACCCAGAAGCAGAAAGCCTCTTCTTCTGAGCAGGATATTTGAAATACCAGCACAGGAGTTACAGTGTGGTTCCCAGGGCTTAAGCCCCTAGGAACCAGACTGTTCTGACACTGCATTCCTTGCTGGGGCAGCTGCAGCGCTGTCTGTCCGTTAGCTGTGTGTCTGTGTGTGTGTGTGTGTCTGTGTGTGTGTATGTATGTATGTATGTATGTGTGAGTGTGATATGGTGAGTTTCTTACCCCACCCCTTGCACAATCCGTCGTAGCCCCTCTCCTCAGGATCCCACTAGAGGGTGTGGCTTACTGACGCTGGTGGCGGGGCTTGCCGTGATCTACTAGGACTGTCTCAACTATGAAGGTAGCAGCAGGTAAGCCACCAGCCACCTCACCACATCACATTCACTCTCACACACACACACACACACATATATATATATATATATATATATATATATACATACATGTTCACACACACACTTATACACACACACAGACAGCAGACAGACAGACAGCTAGGACTCCCCCCCCCCCCCCCCCCCCCATAGATATCCCACTGCATCTGACCCAGCAAGGAATGGGCCACTTTACCCCTTCCTTGCTGGTGCAGTGCCAGAACAGTCTGGTCCCCAGGGGGTTAAGTCCCTGGGATCAGACTGTAACTCCCATTCCCATGCTGGAGGTTCCCAGCTTTCCCAGCATCCTGTAAGGTTAACCCCTTACTTGCTGGTGTGGGCACTCTGTTTTTGAGTGTTTTTTTTTCCTTTTCAGATTCAGATTTTCGGATCCGATTGGACTACATCGATGACCAGCGGACTTTAATGTTCAATAAAATGGTCAACGAGGGGTGTGGGGGTGTTTTTATTTGAATAAAAAACTTTAATTACTTTACAGGCTTAGTAGTACAAGCTGTTTGATAGACGGAATCCATTACTAAGCCAGGGCCTAGTGTTAGCCATTTTAAACCGGCTAACAATAATTCTCCCCCCCCCATTATTACCCCAGTACCTACCGCACCAGGGTAACTGGGAAGAGCCGGATGCTAGTAGTCCTGGAGTGTCAAAAATTGGTGCTCCTGGACTGGGCATCAGAAGGCTGGTAATATTAGACTGGGAGGGTCAAGATAAATGGCCCTTCTCACCCTGGTAATACTATGCTGCTGCTGTTTGGTTTTTAACCCGGCTGGTTATGAAAATGGGGGAAACCCTATGCTTTTTTTTATTATTATTTTTTTATGTAAAAAAAAAAAATACCCCACATAGGATTCCCCCCCCCCCTCCATTTACATAATCAGCTGGGTTAAAAACCAAAAAGCAGTCTAGTAGTACCAGCCTAATAATACCAGCCTGCTGCCGCCTAATCCATGAGCACCAATTTTTGACACTTTGGGACTACTGGCACCCGTCTCTTCCCAGTACCCCTGGTGCCGTGGGTACTGGGGTAATAATAGGGGGGTTAGTGTTAGCCATTTTATACCAGCTAAAACAAAGATTCCGTCTATCAGACAGCTTCCACTACTAAGCCTGTAAAATAATGAAAGAAAACACAACACCTAGGAATTTTTTTATTCAAATACAAACACCCCCACACCCCTTGTTGACCATTTTAGTGAACATTAAAGTCCGCTGGGGCAGATGCAGTGGGATCTCTATTGGGGTGGTGGTGGGGTGTGGCCTAGCTGTCTGTCTGCTGTCTGATGTATATATGTGTGTGCGTGTGTGAATGTAATTTCAGGGAGCTGGCTGGGTGCTTACCTGCTGCTGCTACCTTCATAGCTGAGATAGTTCCAGTACGTCGCGACAAGCCCTGCCCCCGATGGGATCCTGAGGAGAGGGGCTACAACGGATTGTGTGTGTGTGTGGGGGGGGGGGGGGGGGGCTTTCCATGACATCTGTGACATTCCATGACAGCTATGAAGGTGTATATACAGATTCACCAGCGGATAGTAAAATACCATTACCTAGTGATGTTTTAAAAGTCACTACCATCCAACATTGTAAATATGTAGATCCCCTACAATATACACATCCACAAAAATTGGATCAACACCCGCATATAAAAAATCAATATCTACATTAATAACACATAACATACAATTCAAAACATGAAATGTTCCAGACTATATGATAAGGATTAGATCAATTACCTAGATGGGGCGAAAAGTAATATAAATCTCCAGGATTCAAACAATGGAAATGAGATTCCACATTAGGCCATCATGGTTCTTATGTGTTATATCTTGGTAATATCGCCTGTTTCGAGCACATCTTACCCATTATCTCTCAAGTCTGATCAGTTCCCCAACGTATGTTTTGCGATGATAAAGCAACCTTTTGCTTCCTCAGGGGGTGTTGCCAAATAATGGAAGTAACCAGGAATTACAATTCTCTAACTACAAGAAGGGACTATGGACCAATATTACTTTGGCACTATATCACTTTATATTTTGCACTTTGAAATATGTACTTGCCACTTTTTGATTCTTTTTGCACTTTATTCTCTATTATAAGGAGACTTAGCACTTTATTTATTGTTCACGATATTAATTTATAAGACTCTAATTTCACATATTTTAACCCCCTCTGATTCAGTATTTAGTAATATTGGTCCATAGTCCATTCTTTTCTATAGGACGTCTTCTGGCATTGCCTCATTTCAGTCTGCCTGGTTTGGGCCAGTATTTACCACTAGGCATCCGTGGTCCGGTGCCTAGGGCAGCACCTTGCAGGGGATCAGCACCAGGGAGCAGGGGGAAAGAAAAAACTTTTTTTTTTGTTTTTATTTTTTTTAGTCTCTTGCCTCCTGTTCAGACTTGCCAGTAAATCTGGTGTCTTTTCCAGGGGGGTGGGGGGTATGGTGGTATTGGTCAGGCCTGGTATGGCCAATTGGTGTGTGAAGATGGGGCGTCTTCAGGTTTAGTGCCTAGGGCAGCAGCAAGTGTTAATACGGCTCTGATCGCAGCTTATAGTAGGAGGCCCTCTCTTTCTGTGCAGTCCCCATAGTAGAGGCCCTCCCTCTCTTTCTGTGCAGTCCCCATAGTAGAGGCCCTCCCCCTCTGTGCAGTCCCCATAGTAGAGGCCCTCCCTCTCTGCACAGTCACCATAGTAGAGGACCTCACTCTATGTGCAGTTTCCATAGTAGAGGCCCTCCCTCTTTTTCTGTGCAGACCCCATAGTAGAGGCCCTCCCCCTCTGTGCAGTCCGCATAGTAGAGGCTCTTCCTCTCTGTGCAGTCCCCATAGTAGAGGCCCTCCCTCTCTGTGCAGTCCCCATACTTCAGTCTGCCTGGTTAGGGTATCGCAGCTTATAGTAGGAGGCCCTCTCTTTCTGTGCAGTCTCCATAGTAGAGGCTCTCCCTCTCTGTGCAGTCCCCATAGTAGTGGCCCTCTCTCTCTGTGCAGTCCCAAAGTAGAGTCCCTCCCTCTCTGTCAAGTCCCCATAGTAGATGCCCTCCCTCTCTGTGCAGTCCCCATAGTAGAGGCCCTCCCTCTCTGTGCAGCCTCTTATCATAGTTGTCTAGTTGACGACCCCCAACTTTACCAGTTAAAATATAGAGTTTGGGATATACTCGCTGTATAAGACTACCCCTCTTCTAAATTAAAATAAATTAATAGAAAACATCAGACAACAGTGAGAACTGAGAGGTAGAGAAGGAGATACAGTAATACCAGTAGGATACAAGGGCGGACAGACAAGTGATAGAGGTGTGTTTCATATGGTCACCGCATGCGGCAGAGATGCGGCCTCCCTAGATGAAGCCCCACCAGACCTATCAGACGACACCCGCTGTATAAGATGACCCCTGACTTTTGAGAAGATTTTCCTGGGTTAAAAATACTGTATATTGCTCCAATTCCAACACAGCAGTAACAGATAGCAATAGAGAATTGGTAAGCCGGGTATAGAGGGGCAGTCAGTGGTGTGCGCCTTTCTATATCCTTCTTATCTAGACCCTGTTACATTCCTCTGGTTGAGTGGTGAGATTGTCCTGAGAAAGAACGCCCCCTCCTGGTACCTGCCCCTACCTCCCTACGTGTTTCACCAGCTCTAGTGATGGTTTCCTAATACCTGCAGGAATCCCAGCAATCTAATCCATACAGTGTGATGGGGAAAAGAACGGCCATAAGTCATCAGAATTTTTATAGATGTTGTTTATTGTGGGTGACACATGGCTGATGAGGAGGCTGGGTCCATGGCCGGCATGGCCCCTTACCCACAGCATAGGCATGATCTCCTCCTCTTTTTGGGATTTTTCTCCTCGATTTTGATTTTTTTCCCCCGTCTCCTGTCCAGCCAGAGGCAGACCTGCCGGGTTTTCTCTGCTTGTTCTCTTCTTATCTGGCTTCTTGTTAATGGTTTTTGCCTGTAGTATCTGAAGAAGGATCGTAAGCTTCTAAACCTCCTCTTCCTCTTAATTTCTTGAGTTTTCTCGTGCAGGGTCATGGCCATCGGTGCAGGCTTCTTGGGCTTGGGTTTTAAATCCGCCATGTGTCTAATGATGGACGTCACATCTATGTGGATTGGCCAATGGCTGGTGGTCTCAGCCTCCTCAGTGGGGGCTTCATCTCCACCGTCCATGGCCGCCTCCGGGGTCACATCCACCTCTGGCACATCTGCAATGTAAAAGGGAAGACATCAGAATCATAGCTTTCTTTCAAATCAACTGTTTTTTAAAAGTTATATAGATTTGTTATTTACTTTTATTTAAAAATCTGTACTTATCAGCTGCTGTATGCCCTGCAGGAAGTGGTGCATTCTTTCCAGTCTGACACAGTGCAAATCCCTATAGAAAACCTCTCCTGCTCTGGACAGAGGTGGCAGCAGAGAGCACTGTGTCAGACTAGAAAGGATACACCACTTCTTTCAGGACATGCAGCAGATGATAAGTTCTGGAAGACTTGAGATTTTTTAAACAGAAGAAAAATACAAATCTATATAACTTTGTGACATCAATTGATTTGAAAGAAGAGAAAAATGCCAGAGTTCCCCTTTAAGACATGTATGTTATAGTAAGTATTACCTGGTGTATCGACCAGGACTTCTCTCAGTTCCTCCTCTTCTGCCATTGGGCGACGCCGGCGTCTGATCCAATATATAGCGCTGTGAGAGAAAGCAAAGTCCTTAGATAAACGTCTATAGATGAGACAATTCATTTACCTGTTCAGCAGAAACTTACCAGAAGATGATTGTGGCAATAGCCAGGACCGCCGCGACGCCAAGAGCGATAATAACTCCGCCTGGTGATAACACAGACAGGTATAATTATTATTAGTAGTAGTATATATATATATATATATATATATATATATATGTGTGTGATTTATCAAACATGGTGTAAAGTGATACTGGCTCAGTTGCCCCTAGCAACCAATCAGATTCGATCTTACATGCCTCACAGACTCTTTGGAAAATGAAAGGTGGAATCTGATTGGTTGCTAGGGGCAACTGAGCCAGTTTCTCTGTACACCATGTTTGATAAATCTCCCCCATATATTCTATCTCATTGTGACTACTCACTATTATGGCCGCCGTCCTGGGGGGTCGCTCTCCCTGAGGTCACTGTCCAGGAAGGAAAATACAGACATTAAATACAGAAGTGTAATTTCCGTGTAGAGAAGTAACTTCCCCCAGTATGCCGCCATTACCTGATGTCTCAGTCATCTCTGATGCAAAGCTTGGAGCTAATAGCACTAATGGTGCGAGCAGCACACGCTGAGCCTCCATCCTCTACTGCTGCAGATTCAGGAGTGAGGCCGGTGCAGCCTGGACACACAGAGCACTGCACACAGCATTGTGATGTCATAGGAAACTGCTGCACATTCCATTGTGATGTCATAGGACAACGCACATTCCATTGTGATGTCATAGGACACCGCACATTCCATTGTGATGTCATAGAGCACTGCACATTCCATTGTGATGTCATCACTCATCAGGGCTGGACTGAACAACAAACTTGGGTTGTACAAGTAGTTTCTGTAGGACGTGATGAATATCTCTGTAGTGAGTTATATGCAGCTGGGAGGATTGAATGACTGCATTTCTTATGTCTGGATGTTATGTTGATATATTATATTCTGATGTAAAATAGTGGGGTTCCCTCCTCTGGGGGGGGGGGGGGGGTCACCATTCTGGAAACACTGGGTGATAGCTATAGAGAGGGAAGAAAAGCAGGACAGAGCCAAATAGTCCTGCACAGCCCTGGTCACAGGACCCCCCCATTCATCCCAAATTGTGGAACCCCCAACTATGACACTGACATATACTAATCTGTACCACTAGGCGCAGTGTGTGTGTGACTATAACTTCAATGCTTTTTTTCTTGTTACCTCCTAATACTACTGTAGCCCCTTAATCTGACAGGTGGCAGGGACGGGGAGAACATAACAACCAAGCAAGCTTCCCTCTCCCCGCACTGAAAAGGAACTCCCCCCGGCCCCCTTTTTACCCCAAGTTCACATGGGGGTAGAGGGGGTTAATGCCCGTCCTGCTTGATGGACAGCTTGATCATCTAATCAGTCACTGTATTGGGTCCAGGGGGAGGGGCTTGCTGCAACCTACTGGGACTGTCTTAACTATGAAGGTAGCAGCAACAGGTAAGCCACAAGCCAGCTCACCACATCACATTCACACACACGCACACAGAGCAGACAGACAGCTAGGACCCCCCCCCCCCCCATAGAGATCCCACTGCATCTGCCCCAGCAAGGAAGGGGTCAATTAACCCCCTTCCTTGCTGGTGAAGTGCCAGAACAGTCCAGCCCCCAGGGGTTAAGTCCCTGGGACCCAGACTGTAACTCCCATGCCCATGCTGGAGGTGACCCAGCTTTCCCAGCATCCTGTTTTTGCTTGTGGTTTTTTTTCCTCTTCAGATATACATTACATTATGTAGAGGATTACGTTGGATTTAAAGATGAGCGAATCGGGTTCGGGTTCGAGTCCATTCGAAACCGAACGATCGGCATTTGATTAGCTGGGGCTGCTGAACTTGGATAAAGCTCTAAGGTTGTCTGGAAAACATAGATATAGTCATTGGCTGTATCCATGTTTTCCACATAGCCTTAGGGCTTTATCCAACTTCAGCAGCCACCGCTAATCAAATGCCGAACGTTAGGGTTCGGATGGACTCGAGCATGCTCCAGGTTCGCTCATCTCCAGTCGGATTCATATGGACTACGTCGATGTCCAGCGGTCTTTAAAGGGGTTATCCAGCACTACAAAAACATGGCCACTTTTCCCCTCTCTTGTCTCCAGATCGGGTGGGTTTCACACTCAGTTCCATTGAAGTGAATGGAGCTTAATTGCAAACCACACCTAAACTGGAGACAAGAGAGGGGGAAAAGAGGCCATGTTTTTGTAGCACTGGATAACCCCTTTAACCCCTGGGGACTGCTACTACCTTCATAGTTGAGACAGTCCCAGTAACAGTGGCTCTAACAGAGCCTCCAATCTGATATGAACCCAGCCTTTGTGGTTCCTGATATTAGGTTTACTATTCAGGGAAAGATTAAGGGCAGCTAGCTATTATTCATTGTTCCATCATCCATTTGTCGTGGTTGTTTGTTTTTTTTGGGTCTATTTTTTACCATTCCTATTCTTTTTTTTATTGAAAGGTACATACTGTAGTTGATAAGAGACAAATTTTTGTAAAGTTCAACCTTTAACTCTCTTATGTTGGCTTGGTTGTTTATTAAATCCCCACTCATATTCTAAGGCTTCTTAATGGAGCCAAGCACTGACATGAAGTGTAGCTAGTGAAGCTAGAGAGCTCCAGGTAGAGGTTAAAAAATGAAACTTCTGTAGAAGCGTATAGCATTACCTGTCTAACCCAGTTTTAAAACTACCAAAAATCCATTTATTTTGTTCTATATTGTGTTTCTGTACTTCCTGGTTGAGCAGTTTCCAGAATGCAGTACTGGTTCCAGAATGCAATGCTTTCCCTCAGCTGTTCATCACAGTCCTCCACCCTGCCCATTCCCCACCCAAATCTGTTGCAGAACATCTAGGCTGTGTTCACACATTGCAGTTTCATTGTGTTACTGAATTATTTCCAGTACTTTATCATTTCATTGTGGTCCCACCCATTGTTACTACCTGTAACACCATACAGCACCTTGTATTCTCTACCTTTAACACCACCGAGCACGTTGTATTCTCTACCTGTAACACCACACTATATTCTCTACCTGTAACACCACGCTGTATTCTCTACCTGTAACACCACACAGCGCGCTGTATTCTCTGCCTGTAACACCACACAGCACACTGTATTCTCTCCCTGTAACACCATACAGCACACTGTATTCTCTACCTGTAACACCACCGAGCACGTTGTATTCTCTACCTGTAACACCACACAGCACACTGTATTCTCTACCTGTAACACCACACAGCACTGTATTCTCTACCTGTAACACCACACAGCTCACTGTATTCTCTTCCTGTAACACCACACATCACTGTATTCTCTACCTGTAACCAGGCCTGTATTTAGAGTTCATGCTGCCCTAGGCACTTTGCACGCAGAGGCGCCCCCCCTCACCCCCCCCCCCCCCGCCGCGCCGTTACTTTACATGCATGGTATATACCCTGGCACTTGGGTGCCGCTCTGCTTGATGCCCGCTGTTCTCATCAAACAGACGTGATGGAGGAAGGAAGGAGGCCGGGGGACTGGTTCTGTCCAGTGTTGGACTGGGGTACCTGGAGCCACCAATATACAACCAGTGAGACACGACATGCTGACCCCGCTCCTTTCCTGAATTCATCTGTATCTGTGACAAATCTCAGAACACCCTCCATTTTTACAGCTCTCAGGGTATGCTGGGAGTTGTAGTCTCTGAGAGGACAACCCTGTAATAAATCACTGTGTGCAGAGGCTCCTGGTGGCTGCAATCTGTGGGTGACAACCATCAGCCCTGAAGGTCCAGTAATACATCTGTCTACAGCGGCAGTTATCATAGGATTGTACTACTGTACTACAACTCCCAGCATATCCTGAGGGCTGCAGACTGTCAGTACATGCTGGGAGTTGTAGTGCCTGCAGCTGTTGTAGTTGGGTCCTATACACTGAATGCTTTGTGGCATATAAGAATAAAGAGATCTGTGGGGGCTCAGTGCAGGGAAGTGACCCCAGAACATCACTAATAGGGGATAGAACAAAAACATCTCCCCCTATCCCTATTAGTGATGTTCTGGGGTCACTTCCCTACACTGAGCCTCCACAGATCTATGTATTCTTATATGCCACAAAGCATCCAGTGTATGATGCACCTAGGACCCAACTACAACAGCTGCAGGCACTACAACTCCCAGCATATCCTGAGGGCTGCAGACTGTTCTGGGAGTTGTAGTGCCTGCAGCTGTTGTAGTTGGTTCCTGGAGGCGTTGTGGGAGATCAGAATACATAGATCTGTGGGGGCTCAGTGCAGGGAAGTGACCCCAGAACAGCACTAATAGGGATAGGGGGAGATGTTTTTGTTCTATCCCCTATTAGTGATGTTCTGGGGTCACTTCCACACACTGAGCCCCCACAGATCTCTGTATTCTTATACGCCACAAAGAATACAGTGTATAATGCACCTAGGACCCAACTACAACAGCTGTAGGCACCACAACTCCCAGCAAGTACTGACAGTCTGCAGCCCTCAGGATATGCTGGGAGTTGTAGTGCCTGCAGCTGTTGTAGGTGGGTCCTAGTTAAAAAGTTTGCACTAGTGTACTGTAGTGACCCTGGGGCTGTGTCAGTACACTACCGCAAACAATAAACTGACCCTTATAGACCCCAATGGTGCACAGGCTCTGCACACTATAGAAGTGATTACAGTGCAGTTACTAATGACTCACAGGTGACGTCTTCTCCGATTGCCGTCGCTAACTTTTTGCTTTCTTCTCCATCTGGCGCAGCATCATGAAGACTTCTCCGACCACAACTTGTCTGCAGGGGCAGCTGGGGGTGACTGGGGAAGGGAGGCAGCTGGGGGGGGGCTGGGAAAGGGAGGCAGCTGGGGGTGACTGGGAAAGGGAGGCAGCTGGGGCGACAGGGGGACTGGGGAAGGGGGGCAGCTGGGGGTGACAGGGCAAGGGAGGCAGCTGGGGGGGGACTGAGGAAGGGAGGCAACTGGGGGTAACTGGGGAAGGGAGGCAGCTGGGGGAAAGGGAGAGCAGCTGGGGGAAAGGAAGAGCAGCTGGGGGGCAGGGGACCAGCAGGGAGGGGCAGCTAGGGTGGCAGGGGAGAAGCTGGGGTTCAGGGGGGGCTGGGGCTCAGGGGGAGAGGCTGGGGGTCAGGGGGAGCGGTAGGGGGGCAGGGAAGAAGCTGGGATTCAGGGGGAGAGGCTGGGGGTCAGAGGGAGAAGCTGTGGGTCAGGGGGAGGGGCTGGGAGGCTGGGGAGCAGCTGAGAATGCAGGGGAGAGAGGCTGGGGGCAGGGGAGAGGCTGAGAATGCAGGGGGGAGAGGTTGGGGACCAGGGGAGAGAGGCTGGGGTCAGGGAAGAGGCTGAGAATGCAGGGGGGAGAGGCTGGGGACCAGGGGAGAGGCTGAGGGTTAGGGGGAGAGTCTGGGGGGGGGGCAGCGGAAAGGCTGGGGGGCAGGGGAGAGGCTGGGGGGGGGCAGGGGAGAGGCTGGGGGGCAGGGGAGAGGCTGAGGGTTAGGTGAATAGGCTAAGGGGTTAGGTGGAGAGGCTGGGGGGGCAGGGGAGAGGCTGGGGGGCAGGGGAGAGGCTGAGGGTTAGGGAGAGAGGCTGGGGGGCAGTGGGAGAGGCTGAGGTTTGGGGGGAGAGGCTGATTGTTAGGTGGAGAGGCTGGGGGGAGCAGGGGAGAGGCTGGGGGGCAGGGGAGAGGCTGAGGGGCAGGTGAGAGGCTGGGGGGCAGGTGAGAGGCTGAGGGGCAGGTGAGAGGCTGAGGGGCAGGTGAGAGGCTGGGGGGCAGGTGAGAGGCTGGGGGGCAGGTGAGAGGCTGAGGGGCAGGTGAGAGGCTGGGGGGCAGGTGAGAGGCTGAGGGGCAGGTGAGAGGCTGGGGGGCAGGTGAGAGGCTGGGGGGCAGGTGAGAGGCTGAGGGGCAGGTGAGAGGCTGGGGGGGCAGGGGAGAGGCTGAGAATGCAGGGGGGAGAGGTTGGGGACCAGGGGAGAGGCTGAGGGTTAGGGGGAGAGTCTGGGGGGGCAGGGGAGAGGCTGGGGGGCAGGGGAGAGGCTGAGGGTTAGGTGGAGAGGCTAAGGGGTTAGGTGGAGAGGCTGGGGGGGGGGGGGCAGGGGAGAGGCTGGGGGGCAGGGGAGAGGCTGAGGGTTAGGGGGAGAGGCTAAGGGGTTAGGTGGAGAGGCTGGGGGGGGGCAGGGGAGAGGCTGGGGGGCAGGGGAGAGGCTGAGGGTTAGGGGGAGAGGCTGGGGGGCAGTGGGAGAGGCTGAGGGTTAGGGGGAGAGGCTGGGGGGCAGGGGAGAGGCTGAGGGTTAGGGGGAGAGGCTGGGGGGCAGTGGGAGAGGCTGAGGGTTAGGGGGAGAGGCTGGGGGGCAGTGGGAGAGGCTGAGGTTTGGGGGGAGAGGCTGATGGTTAGGTGGAGAGGCTGGGGGGCAGGGGAGAGGCTGGGGGGCAGGTGAGAGGCTGAGGGGCAGGTGAGAGGCTGGGGGGCAGGTGAGAGGCTGGGGGGCAGGTGAGAGGCTGAGGGGCAGGTGAGAGGCTGGGGGACAGGTGAGAGGCTGAGGGGCAGGTGAGAGGCTGGGGGGCAGGTGAGAGGCTGAGGGGCAGGTGAGAGGCTGGGGGGCAGGTGAGAGGCTTAGGGGCAGGTGAGAGGCTGGGGGGCAGGTGAGAGGCTGAGGGGCAGGTGAGAGGCTGAGGGGCAGGTGAGAGGCTGGGGGGCAGGTGAGAGGCTGGGGGGCAGGGGAGAGGCTGGGGGGCAGGTGAGAGGCTGGGGGGCAGGTGAGAGGCTGGGGGGCAGGTGAGAGGCTGAGGGGCAGGTGAGAGGCTGGGGGGTCAGGGAAGAGGCTGAGAATGCAGGGGGGAGAGGCTGGGGACCAGGGGAGAGGCTGAGGGTTAGGGGGAGAGTCTGGGGGGGCAGGGGAGAGGCTGGGGGGCAGGGGAGAGGCTGAGGGTTAGGTGGAGAGGCTAAGGGGTTAGGTGGAGAGGCTGGGGGGGGCAGGGGAGAGGCTGGGGGGCAGGGGAGAGGCTGAGGGTTAGGGGGAGAGGCTAAGGGGTTAGGTGGAGAGGCTGGGGGGGGCAGGGGAGAGGCTGAGGGTTAGGGGGAGAGGCTGGGGGGCAGTGGGAGAGGCTGAGGGTTAGGGGGAGAGGCTGGGGGGCAGTGGGAGAGGCTGAGGGTTAGGGGGAGAGGCTGGGGGGCAGGGGAGAGGCTGAGGGTTAGGGGGAGAGGCTGGGGGGCAGTGGGAGAGGCTGAGGGGCAGTGGGAGAGGCTGAGGTTTGGGGGGAGAGGCTGATGGTTAGGTGGAGAGGCTGGGGGGAGCAGGGGAGAGGCTGGGGGGAGCAGGGGAGAGGCTGGGGGGCAGGGGAGAGGCTGAGGGGCAGGGGAGAGGCTGGGGGGCAGGTGAGAGGCTGAGGGGCAGGTTAGAGGCTGGGGGGCAGGTGAGAGGCTGAGGGGCAGGTGAGAGGCTGGGGGGCAGGTGAGAGGCTGAGGGGCAGGTGAGAGGCTGGGGTGCAGGTGAGAGGCTGAGGGGCAGGTGAGAGGCTGAGAGCAGGTGAGAGGCTGGGGGGCAGGTGAGAGGCTGAGGGGCAGGTGAGAGGCTGGGGGGCAGGGGAGAGGCTGAGGGGCAGGGGGAGAGGCTGGGGGGCAGGGGAGAGGCTGAGGGTTAGGGGGAGAGGCTGGGGGGCAGTGGGAGAGGCTGAGGGTTAGGGGGAGAGGCTGGGGAGCAGTGGGAGAGGCTGAGGGTTAGGGGGAGAGGCTGGGGGGCAGTGGGAGAGGCTGAGGTTTGGGGGGAGAGGCTGATGGTTAGGTGGAGAGGCTGGGGGGAGCAGGGGAGAGGCTGGGGGGAGCAGGGGAGAGGCTGGGGGGCAGGGGAGAGGCTGAGGGGCAGGTGAGAGGCTGGGGGGCAGGTGAGAGGCTGAGGGGCAGGTGAGAGGCTGGGGGGCAGGTGAGAGGCTGAGGGGCAGGGGAGAGGCTGGGGGGCAGGTGAGAGGCTGGGGGGCAGGTGAGAGGCTGAGGGGCAGGTGAGAGGCTGGGGGGCAGGTGAGAGGCTGAGGGGCAGGTGAGAGGCTGGGGGGCAGGTGAGAGGCTGAGGGGCAGGTGAGAGGCTGGGGGGCAGGCGAGAGGCTGAGGGGCAGGTGAGAGGCTGGGGGGCAGGCGAGAGGCTGAGGGGCAGGTGAGAGGCTGGGGGGCAGGTGAGAGGCTGAGGGGCAGGTGAGAGGCTGGGGGGCAGGGGAGAGGCTGAGGGGCAGGTGAGAGGCTGGGGAGCAGGTGAGAGGCTGGGGGGCAGGTGAGAGGCTGGGGGGCAGGTGAGAGGCTGAGGGGCAGGTGAGAGGCTGGGGGGCAGGTGAGAGGCTGGGGGGCAGGTGAGAGGCTGAGGGGCAGGTGAGAGGCTAGGGGGGCAGGGGAGAGGCTGAGAATGCAGGGGGGAGAGGTTGGGGACCAGGGGAGAGAGGCTGGGGTCAGGGAAGAGGCTGAGAATGCAGGGGGGAGAGGCTGGGGACCAGGGGAGAGGCTGAGGGTTAGGGGGAGAGTCTGGGGGGGCAGGGGAGAGGCTGGGGGGCAGGGGAGAGGCTGAGGGTTAGGTGGAGAGGCTAAGGGGTTAGGTGGAGAGGCTGGGGGGGGCAGGGGAGAGGCTGGGGGGCAGGGGAGAGGCTGAGGGTTAGGGGGAGAGGCTAAGGGGTTAGGTGGAGAGGCTGGGGGGGGGGGCAGGGGAGAGGCTGGGGGGCAGGGGAGAGGCTGAGGGTTAGGGGGAGAGGCTAAGGGGTTAGGTGGAGAGGCTGGGGGGGGGGCAGGGGAGAGGCTGGGGGGCAGGGGAGAGGCTGAGGGTTAGGGGGAGAGGCTGGGGGGCAGTGGGAGAGGCTGAGGGTTAGGGGGAGTGGCTGGGGGGCAGGGGAGAGGCTGAGGGTTAGGGGGAGAGGCTGGGGGGCAGTGGGAGAGGCTGAGGGTTAGGGGGAGAGGCTGGGGGGCAGTGGGAGAGGCTGAGGTTTGGGGGGAGAGGCTGATGGTTAGGTGGAGAGGCTGGGGGGAGCAGGGGAGAGGCTGAGGGGCAGGTGAGAGGCTGAGGGGCAGGTGAGAGGCTGGGGGGCAGGTGAGAGGCTGAGGGGCAGGTGAGAGGCTGGGGGGGCAGGTGAGAGGCTGGGGGGGCAGGGGAGAGGCTGCCCCCCAGCAGGGGGGCAGCTGAGGATGCAGGGGGGCCGGGCAGACGCTGTGGGGCTGGGGGGAGACAGGGCGGCCGGGAGCAGGCTGGTGGGCAGGCTGGTTCCCTCCCCCCATGCAGCGCCGAGGTCCGGGGTGCGAGGCAGGGGGTGAGCTTCCGGCACACACAGTGTGACAGAGACCGGAAGCTCACAGCTGCAGCCCCGCGTTCCTGGATCTTCTCTCCTGCTAGGCGATGACGTCACATCACGTGAGCGCCGCCGAGCAGGAGAGAAGATCCGGGACCGCGGGGCTGCAGCTGTGAGCTTCCGGCCTCTGTCACACTGTGTGTGCCGGAAGCTCACCCCCTGCCTCGCACCCCGGACCTCGGCGCTGCATGGGGGGAGGGAACCAGCCTGCCCACCAGCCTGCTCCCGGCCGCTCCATCACACCTCCCCCCCCCCCCCCCCCGGCGCGGACTAGGCACCCGTGGGCCGGTGCCTACGGACGTTTTTTTTTGTTTTTTTTTTTATAATAAAAAAAGTGTTCCCTGCGGGTGCCGCCCCCCCCAGGGCGCCGCCCTAGGCACCGGACCACGGGTGCCTAGTGACAAATACGGCCCTGCCTGTAACACCACACAGCACGCTGTATTCTCTACCTGTAACACCACACAGCACACTGTATTCTCTACCTGTAACACCTCACAGCACGCTGTATTCTCTACCTGTAACACCACACAGCACACTGTATTCTCTACCTGTAACACCACACGGCGCGCTGTATTCTCTACCTGTAACACCACACAGCGCTCTGTATTTTCTACCTGTAACACCACACAGTGCGCTGTATTCTCTACCTGTAACACCACACTGTATTCTCTACCTGTAACACCACACAGCACGCTTTATTCTCTACCTGTAACACCACACAGCACACTGTATTCTCTACCTGTAACACCACACAGCACGCTGTATTCTCTACCTGTAACACCATACAGCACGCTGTATTCTCTACCTGTAACACCACACAGCTCTGTATTCTCTACCTGTAACACCACACAGCACGCTGTATTCTCTACCTGTAACACCACACAGCATGCTGTATTCTCTACCTGTAATACCACACAGCACACTGTATTCTCTACCTGTAACACCACACAGCACGCTGTATTCTCTACCTGTAACACCACACAGCACGCTGTATTCTCTACCTGTAACACCACACAGCACACTGTATTCTCTACCTGTAACACCATACAGCACACTGTATTCTCTACCTGTAACACCACACAGCACACTGTATTCTCTACCTGTAACACCATACAGCACACTGTATTCTCTACCTGTAACACCACACAGCATGCTGTATTCTCTACCTGTAACACCACACAGCGCTGTATTCTCTACCTGTAACACCACACAGCACGCTGTATTCTCTACCTGTAACACCACACAACACGCTGTATTCTCTACCTGTAACACCACACAGCACACTGTATTCTCTACCTGTAACGCTGATATTGGAATAAAGTAAAGTACTTTTTGAATTTAATTTCTTTTTTTCTTCATTTCCACGCACATATTATGATCAAGCATCTTTTATCTTTGAAGTTGAGCCCCACAATAAGGACTTTATCCCAAATTATCCTATATGGGATATACTGTTTATGCCTTGTTTTTTCTCCAGGTGGGATAGGCAGTGCTCTGATCCTCTGTGCAGTTTAGCATAATTTACTTGTGTTACTGCATCATTTTTGTGAAAACCCTGCAGTACTGCAATGAAACTCCAACATGTGCGAACACAGCCCTAATTTCATTGCACTTTTGCACTCAGTAAATTCAATGCCGCAGCTGCTTCTGGCCGGTTAGAGATGGTGAATCCCTCAGGGGATCGAGCCAAGCCTCCTGGGACATCAGGCCCTGCCTCCTGTCTGCATCATCAGCCTGATCTCAGCAAACACACACAATATGAGACAGAAGCATGGAATATTTGTCTCCTAAGGTGGGAGAGCAGAGGGAGCAAGAGACAATGGAAATTGGCACAGGGGCCATTTTTCTTCACTTCCTGGATTTCAATCAGCTACCAGTGTGGCCGAACCGCACAGATATGGTAATACATTATATAGACACATCTATATAACTTTTAATGTACTTTTAAAAGAAAATAACATTTCCTTATGTGGAGTTACCCCTTAAGATACACTGGGCTCACAGCATGTTTATCGCTTTGCTTGCCTCTCTTTATTATTCTTTCCATTTAAATCCCTCCCCCCCCTAAATAAATAAATAAATAAATAAAAATTAGCGCTATTCTTTTCTATAGGACATCTTCTGGCATTGCCTGATTCCAGTCTGCCTGTTTGCATGCGCTTCTGCAGCTCCTTCTTCCTGGCTGTGGTGGCTTAGAAACACAACTTTATGACCTATGAGTCATCTGTATTTTTTAAGGA
Source organism: Dendropsophus ebraccatus (assembly GCF_027789765.1). Taxonomy (NCBI): domain Eukaryota; kingdom Metazoa; phylum Chordata; class Amphibia; order Anura; family Hylidae; genus Dendropsophus; species Dendropsophus ebraccatus. The sequence goes on along the minus strand of NC_091457.1, from coordinate 22,253,097 downwards.
AATATGGATGCAAAACAGCTTACGATCCGTAAAAAATAGCAGATCCCATTGATTTCTACGAGAGGATCCGTACAAAAAAAATAGGGGTCCGCACCAGGACATGTCCTTTTTTTTCCCAGCATTTGTTTGCATCCTTGTAATCTACTGACAGTGTGAATAGCCCAATAGACATCAATGTGCGCAAACTCGGATACGGAAATACGGATGCGTAAATTACGGGACGTTTGAATAAGGCCTTAGACTCCAGAGTGTAGACAGATATACTGACATCCAGTGGCCAGTGTGAAAACTACAACATACAAACACATATATAATCACTTAACACTGTGAGGGAAAAAACGTGAAATAAAAAAAAAATATCACACTCTCTGCAATATTTTTTTTTTCAGGACTTTTTTCAACATCATCTTTTTTTTTGCAAGGGGTTGCGAGGTGACAACCATTACTTATCAAAGAAGAGTTCAAGGATAAGACTTGTCAGCTCCGAGTGACACTAAGGTGTAATTCCCAACTCTCTGAAGCAATATATTCTGACCTCAACTACTGTCACTTCTTAAAGGTACAGACAGACGCTAAAAAATATCTAGTTTAATGAGGTGTCCTGACAGAAAAGCCTCATTGCAAGCGAACATGACATATGACACCTACACATCTGCTAGTATGTATTCTGGCTTTTCCCTCCACTCTCAGTTAAAGGGGTTGTTCAGTTTTAATGAAGTGAAAGAATCGTTGTAATATCACAGTCAATCTGAGGACAGGGGAAGCGCTGTTTATGTAAAGCAGCCATGTTTTTCTAATCCTGGATCATATGACCCTTTTAAGTGGTGTTTAATGTATGCTGGGACACGATCATTGAATGGCATATATCCCCAATGAATTTAATGGTAATACCATACATAACCTGAAGGCAGATGTGGTAATGTCTGTGGAAGGAAACAGGATTTTTTTTTTTTATTTCTTGATTCCCCTTCAAGTGACCCACTAATGACACCAAATCTAAGGGCTTAAAAGAACAGGGACATAACGTCCAACTCTTTTAATGTATAGTAGTACCCCTGTAAATAATAGCGCCACCAAATAGTGGTCAGATACAGCTGTACACAGGGAGTGAATACAGTGCAGTTACATCCAGTGACTCACAGATGACTATTTGGGTCCACACTGCAATAAAGACTACAACTTATCTCTACATACAAACCTATTATCCTGCTGCTATTACCAGCCTTATTGTCCCTTCTATTGCCCACTACACCGTATTAGCAAAAAGAAAAAGTCGTGCCACAGGCCTCTCTGCAGCCAATTTATTGTACTACATTAGGATATAATGGACACCTTTAAGACACCCGTACCTGTAACACTCTATATCCTTCACTCTATAGACAGCGTCCTATTCGTTCCTCATAGTGTTACACTGAATATGCTAATAACACATGGAGATGTCACTATGACCTATGCGTGATAACATCCATATGAATTATGCAATCTAATTAATGAACAAGTAATTGATTTTTCCAGTGGAAGCAAAACATTTACTCTGTACACACTTCATGTTTCTCCAGGAGGTAAGAGTGTACCTGTCATGACATTAAAAAAAACACACACAAAAAGAACACACACACAAAACAAAATATATATATACAGTAGTTAATCCGATGGAGAGAAGAGGGGAAAAAAAACAAAAAACAGACATGGCAGTAAATCCACATGGCTCACACTGACCGTCCACTTCTCAGCACTATGTAATACTAACATCAGGAGCTAGTCACAATTTAATCAAAGTGTATAAACCCACACACCGATGCGAGGTTACCGCTTCATGTGGGTCCCTAAAATGGCACAGTGCAGCACCCGAGCACATGGTGAGCTATTCCGTCTGCTTTTGTGTGGCTTGGTCTTGAGGGGTGGCCATATTTTGTCTGTGGAGTGGTGGGGCCAGAGGGTATGTTCGGAAGCAGTGGTGCCGCTAGTCTGCTGGATCCGGTCTGTTGTTGTCTATGTCCATGGGGCTTGCTGTAAAGCATATCGGTAAGTGCTGGCAAGATGGCTGCCCCCCCCCCCCCCAAAAAAAAAAAAAATTATGTAAAAATAAATAAAAACAGCTTAGAAAAAAATCTCAGTGATACATCTCATTTAAAAGAGAAAATAAAAAAAAAATTCTGCAGGCAGGGGAGTGGGGGACCCAATAAAAAAAGTATACTTACCCCCTGACTCGGGGGAAAGTACTGGACTCAGCTGATAAACTGCACACTTAGCCAGTCAGTTGTGCTGCCCCAATAACTGACTGCCTAAGCTGGCAACCCAGCAACAGGAGCCTTGGGACGGCAGCGGTGCTCTGAGAGTGGTGATGTGGCGCTTGCAAGGGCAGAGGGACAGGTAAGTATACATTATTATTCCCCCCCCCCCCTTTTTTTTTTTTTTTTTTCACCAGACTTCACTAGTGTATGTTGGGTTTTCTTGGTTCTTTCACAAAATTTTAATAATTGACCAAAAGCAATAAAACAAATGCAACATTAATGTAACATAATATATTCAGCTTTATTTCCAATGGATAAACACTAAAAGGTAAGTCACATCCATAACAAGGTGTCCAAAGGCAAAATTTCGACCTGTACATGTAAGACATTTTACTACTGCGCTCCTCGTCTCCTTCCTTCCCGGCATTAGACGCAGAAGGAAATCTCCAGTTAGTTCATGATGTAAACACGATAACACAGAATACTGCTATTACAAAAGTTAATGGTCCACAGTTAACAATGATTCGGGGTTACAATCCTCACCATAATGGCTACTCGCTATTAACTGCTACTACTCACTAAGCAGCCTAACATATGGAGTGGAGAGAAGGGGAGGATGTCTCTATTTCTCTTCTAAGACATTGACTAAAAGCGCAATAGAGGGAACGACGCTCAGTGTGCTCTGCCATCTTGCCTCCACCGGTGCCCCGCCACCCTTTACTGTCCATACACGAAGAAGACCTTCTCTCTCTCAATCGGACAGAACGGTTAACGTCACCATACAGAAGACAGGGATACCATCCTAAGGTGGTCCGATGGAAATAAGAAGGTAGACTGAACTAATAAGCCTGAAAATATAGGCAATGTAAACACAGCACCCCCTTATACCCTTTGTGAACAATGGCTAAAATGTGCACAGTGGGCACGGGGTGGAACGTGGTCCGATACAGGTAAAATACTTGCTGCTGCCACTTTAAATTCGTACATGTAAAAAGCAAAGAAAACATTGACGAAATGCACAAAAATACAACAAACCGCCCCCCCCCAACCATCTGTATTCCCGTCACAGCGGGCTCTTATGTATGAGAGCTCGGGTGCTTGTCTTAGATAAGGATTCATTGTGCAAATGCCGAGTACATTTTTGCATAGACTAAGTGGACAGGGAGCTGCTCATTTCTTAAAGGTAAAAAAAGGAAAGAAAATGCTAGAAGTAGAAGAAGGTGGCGTGTGCGTGCAATCTGAGAAGGTTTTTACGTGTAAGATCTGTGATATATCTGTCACATTATAAAAGATACACCCCCCCATCCCACCGCTTGGTGTGCAATGACTGTATAGGAGATAGCCCGCCGCACCCGCTGCACATCAGACAGAACATTTGTCACTATATGACCTGAATGGGTTCACATGCAGTTCATTGTATTTCAGACATTAAAAGGTCAGAGCTCTCACAAAGTGTATTGCCCACAGGCTCTTCACGCTGAATGTATCTGGGAAGGCATTAGATGGAAATGCAAAGAGTCCTTTTACCTTTTCACAGGCCCAGGCCTCTGAGAATCTTTGCATTCTGACAGTATAGAAGGTATAAAAAAAAAAAAAAGCCTACAATGTACTATAGACAATTAAAAAGCTGAACATTAAGCAACGTCCTTGGCAACCGAAGCCACCTCTTCAGTCTACAGATAACATATAGCAGAGTTAACTAGTGCAGCCCCAGGGAAGTACTCCATCAGGGAGTACAGTGATACATACACGAGAATAAAAAACAACAACCTTACAAGTCTACGGCACGTGTGCCTGCCAGTGAAGGGTTAAGGTGGTGAAGGAGGTGTCGGCGACGAATGCTCTATGTAATAACAAGAGTGTTAAATGGAAAGAGAAGGAAAAAAAAAAAAAAGAGAGAGAAGCGTCAAGGTGAAAAGAGGGTACAAGAGCGAGAGAGTCTTAATGCAGAACACATCACATAGCATCTAACTGCTCAGTCTTTATAAATTGTTAACTAGGCGAGGGAGGTTAGATGGTGGAAATCTTAAAATAGGCAGAGCCCAAAGGCACTCAGGACCAGGGCTAGCCTAAACAAGCAGCTGGCAATCCCTAAATGCTTAGGAATTACCCACAATGCACAGCTGGTGCCCTAAATTAAAATGTAGTAGCTATAATGTTAAAGGGCAGGCGAGACCGGCCCCGGGAATCCTGGTTCTCGGTAAGGAATAACGTGGTGGTATGTACTCTAAGAGTGATACGTGTGGTCTCTATATAGATGAGTAATCCCTCCACACTATCTCGCGATCTAGAATCTACTATGTGACAATACTACATGAATGAGCCCGCTCTTCCATGTCCACCAAAACAAACCAACCACAAAAATCATGTAGAATTTCGTCCGTTGCGTCTGGGAGTGGTGTTGTTTTCTCTGCTCCATTCTTTGTCTTTACCTAAACTCTCAATATACCCTCCAGGGACAAATTGCGTCTATAACGTGATCTCAGTCTATGACAGTAACCATTCCTTGACAAACTCAGCATCTGCCGCATGGTTTACAGACTGCTCTTCATAGTCTATCACTCTCTGAGGAGTCTTTGGTGACGACTGTTTTTAGTGTGATGGTGGCCATCATGATCCTGACAACCGCAACAAATCTCTCGGTAAAAGCGGCGGTCTTAAACACTATGCAAAAAGGAAAAATTCCATATGGTTTGGCCGAGCAAAATCTCACTTTCTAACCACATGAAATCACTCTCCACCATCCTGATATGTTGCATATTAAGATTACAGAGTCTATTAAGAGTCACTCACGAAGATAAATCCGGCTCACCAGTCCCGACAATGGCGGCCACTCAGTATGTGCTTTTTTTTTGGTTACAATTAATCCACAGTGATACTAGAAGAGTGTGATCTCGGGACTAAACCGATCATTGCTACAAATACAATACTAGGTCATGAAGGCACCAAACTATAGAGAGAATTTATGAGGATATGTAGGTACAAAAAAAACAAAAACAAAGTACATAATATATAAGGCAACAGGATGCAGAAAGTTCTCCATAAGAATAGCTTAAGAGATTATAAATGAGTTGCATAGTGCTATGGGATGCTGAACTAGAATGACGGAGGCCGTTATTCTCCACCTCAATTCAAGAAATTGGAATTTAAATTTGAACAACAAAAAAAAAATTATAAAATTTTTGAAATTTTATGAATTTTTCGGTGGGACCTTTATCGTTATATGCTTGAGAGTTGCAGCTCTGTCCATGGTGCTGAAACTACTATAGGATTTAGTGTTTCTTGGAGATATACAAGGTGATGAAATGGAATGAATGGCAGTGATGGGCGGACGATTCAGTGTGGATGTAGTCAGTCTTCACGGGCTAATATCTATGCTAATCCCTATTCATGGAGAAGCTGGATGGAGCAGGAGTGGCAGCTGCAAGTTCAGCTTTTTTTCGTTGTTTGGCACTAAAAAGAGGAACCGGGGAGATTTATATTTGACGTGAAACGTTTGACTCCTTCTCAGACAGTAAGCAATATCCAGCGGAGCAGTTTCTGCGCCCAGACTAGAGCTCGGATTGGCAAATACCTTTTCTAATGTCCGCCTGAAAGCTCAGGAAAAAACATTTTTGTGCTATTTAGCTATTTTTTTTTTCTGCAAGCAATGTAAAAATAATCCAGATATCAATTTAGGTCCCTAAACCCACATGTAAAGCACTTCATTTACATCGATAAGACACACTGTCAGCAGGCGCGGGGAGAAGAGTATAGAGCACCCTCTCAATCCTACAAGAGGGAAACAGAAAGCTAGGCGTTTCACTAATCCCCTTCCCGGCACAACTGTTCCATTTAACGTTCAATTTATTCGATTTCTAGTACAAGATCTTCTCCCTCCAGGTGCATGTCGGGCTTCACGTAGATCTTCTTGACTGTTCCGGAGACTGGAGAATTTACCAAGGTCTCCATCTTCATGGCGCTCAGGACACACAGGGGCTGGCCCTTCTCGACGGTCTCCCCTTCTTTCACCTTAATGTCAATCACTTTTCCTGGCATGGGGGCGCCGATCTGGCCCTTTACGTCCTTCAGGGCCTTGGGGTGGAAGTGCATCTCCTGCGAATAAGGGGCGGTTGTTAATGGGATTTTCTTGCAATAAAACTTTTTCTCAACTGTCCAATAAATGCATATAAATGTCAGTAGAGGGTTGACTGCAGTTTGCTTTATGGTGCTAGTTACCAAAAAAAAAAATCTGTATCGCCAGAGTGGACACTTGCATGAAACTGTAGCAGTGCTCAATCCAGTACATGGCAGGGTGGCGGTGTAGCCAAATGTCAATGATCCCGCATGTGCTGTAAAATAGTTGTTGCCTGACCACTAGGCATCAGGGCCCGTTTACACTACGGAATTGGCGCCAAATCCTGCCTGCTATCTCTTTCAATGGGAGGTCTTGCGCGCTTCTGCTCTCCGCGCCCTTCCGCTCAAAGAATTGACATGTCAATTCTTTGAGCAGAAAGGCTCGGAGAGCAGAGGCGCGCAAGACCTCCCATTGGAAGAGATAGCAGGAGGGATTCGACTGATTCAGTAGTGTGAACGGGCCCTTAGAGGCATTAAAGATAAAGTATTTAGAGATGAGCGAACCTGGAGCATGCTCGAGTCGATCCGAACCCGAACTTTTGGCATTTGATTAGCGGTGGCTGCTGAAGTTGGATAAAGCCCTAAGGCTATGTGGAAAACGTGGATATAGTCATTGGCTGTATCCATGTTTTCCAGACAAACTTAGAGGTTTAGCCAAGTTCAGCAGCCCCCGCTAATCAAATGCCGATCGTTCGGGTTCGGATCGACTCGAACCCCGTTTGCTCATCTCTAAAAGTATGCCCTTCTTATTTAACGGTAATTCTGAAAATACTCTTATTATCCTCTTACTTGACATCTTTTACCTATTTTAATCTGTAAGTTATTTACAAGTCACTTTGCATCAGAGGTGAAAGACCACAGATATGTAGTAAACGGTCTATTCTTGTCTTTAATAGCCCAACTTCCTCCCTGGTGCACATCCTATAACAGACTTCTTGCTACTGCTGTACACTTTAGTCAGGAATACAGCCAACTATTTCCTTCCCACTTTGTTGGAGGTTCCTGTCAATGTAGTGAATCGGTTTATAAGCAAGAAGATATAGTGGGGAAAGATATAGTTTGGCTGGATTCCCTGCTAGAGTGTACAGCAGGAACAGGAAATCTGTTAAAGGATGTACATTAGACAGGAAGTGGGGCAGAGAAGACAACAATAGTCAGTCTGCATCAAAAGCAAGAGAAAAGCATTAAAGATTATAAAAAAAAGTAGCCAAATAGGGTAAACATATGTTACATTATTAGATCATCGAAAACCGGTTTCATTATGGTCCAGCAAGAGGGCAATAAGGGAATACTGATGCAGAACTTCAAGTATATTCAGAATTACTTACGAATAAGAGGAGCGCACTATAATAGACATGCAAATCAGAATAACTGACTATCTTCCAGCGGCATCAAACAAAGTGCAGTCAAATGCTATTTAGAGGGTAGCCCTGGGCTGTGCTCATGTTGTTGGAATATGATACAATGCGCATTAGTTATATTAATATCATATTCTTCTAATGTTACATTCATCACTATCGATGTGCAGAACATAAGCCACTGTGTTAGCCGGGCAAATGTAGATGCAGTGATCAGGGCGTATCGGAATCTGTATACAGAGCCTATAGAACTCTTCACACCCATAGACTTTATCACGTCTTATAGTGAATGTGAGGAAAATCTTCCACGTGAAAACCTACTGATGGGATGTTGTCATTTGCCGAATAGTTGGTACCTGACCTATGGGATCTCCATCGACCATGATACATGGTGGCTTTCCTCTTAGCAGTAACACTTCCAACTAGATGCTGAGGAGGTGATGGCATATATTAGCGGTCTGCAATCACTCGGAGAGGTGGGAAAAACCATTGAGATGTAGGGCTAGGTAACCACAAAGGATTACGTTTCTGACTCTATGGCTATTCATCGTATTTCCAACCAGTTTCTGGAACTTGGTATTCTATTTGGCTATAAGTGTGGCTGTGACTGGGGCATAACCATATGGACGGGTAGAATTTCCGGGAAACTGGGAATTTTTACCACCAGCTAATTAGAACTGACGGGAGAGGTTCCAATAGGCCTCAAATAACTCTTGGAGCTGTATGGAGACCACCACTCTTTGATGGTAAAAACATATAGACCCCTCACCTTCATGGCCTTAGTGTCTTTAACAAGGACGGATCGAAGCTGACCATTGAGCTCAAAGAAGACTTCCCTTTGGCCGGCCTTGTTCAGATCTCCCAGGGCGAGAGCTTTGATGTGAAGGGTTTTGCCTCTTTCCAATTCCACCTATAGAAACAAGACAATAGGTTATAGATGAAGGAAGAATAGGAAGGAGGAGTGTGTAGCGGATGATCCATTTACATATGACTGACTCGCCCACTTTGGTCTAGATAAATCATGGACACAATAGGGAAGATTTATCAAACATGGTGTAAAGTAGAACTGGCTCAGTTGCCCCTAGCAACCAATCAGATTCCACCTTTCATTTTCCAATTAATTTGTGAAGAATGAAAAGTGGAATCTGATTGGTTGCTAGGGGCAACTGAGCCCGTTCTACTTTATACCAGTTTGATAAATCTCCCCGTTGTGTCCTTTGCCATAGTTTAGGTGGAGACACACTGTGAGGCTTTACCTTGACGCTATTTCAAACTATTGTGCTTCCATAATCTCCAACATCCTACAGGCTGGCGGCATTATTTTCTGTCTTACTTAATGGTGATTCATTAACATTTCCTATTACTATTAATCATCCTATACCGTCCTAAGCCGCCACACAACAACACCGTCATATAGAATTAGTCTCCTTTCCCTTATTACATGGACGCAATTCCCCATGGTGGCTGCAATTCAACTATGTGTCATTTGGTAAATTATCTCCCTTTGTACGGGGTTTTCCATGTCTGTATTTATGCAGCTTTTCTTTGGCGGTATTATGTGTCCTGTGTCAGTATTATTTATACTGGTGTCCTGTGTCAGTATTATTTATACTGGTTTTCTCTGTATTATTTATACTGGTTTTCTTTGCTTGTATAATTTGTACTGGTTTTCTGTATCAGTATTATATATAGTGGTCTTCTGTGTCAGTATTATTTACTGTATAGTGGTTTTCTGTTTGGTATTATTTGTACTGGTTTTCCATGTCAACATAATTTATACTGGTTTTCTGTATCAGTATTACTTATAGTGGTGTTCTGCGTCAGTACTATATGTACTGGTTATCTGTGTCAGTATTATTTATAGTGGTGTTGTCTCAGCATTATATGTACTGTTATCTGGCAGTATTATTTATAGTGGTGTTCTGTGTCAGGACTACTGTATATGTGCTGGTTATCTGTATCAGTATTTATAGTGGTGCTCTGTGTCAGTATTATTTATAGTGGTCTTCTGTGTTAGTACTATATGTACTGGTTATCGGTGTCCGTATTATTTATAGTGGTCTTCTGTGTTAGTACTATATGTACTGGTTATCGGTGTCCGTATTATTTATAGTGGTCTTTTGTGTCAGGACTTTATGTACTGGTTATCTGGTAGTATTATTTATAGTGGTGTTCTGTGTCAGGACTACTGTATATGTATACTGGTTATCTGTGTCCGTATTATTTATAGTGGTCTTCTGTGTTAGTACTATATGTACTGGTTATCGGTGTCCGTATTATTTATAGTGGTCTTTTGTGTCAGGACTTTATGTACTGGTTATCTGGTAGTATTATTTATAGTGGTCTTCTGTGTCAGTACTATATGTACTAGTTATCTTTATCAGTATTATTTACAGTGGTGTTCTCCATTAGGAATATATGTACTGGTTAGCGGTATACGTATTATTTACAGTGGTGTTATGTGTCAGTACTATATGTACTGGTTATCTGTCAGTATTATTTACAGTGGTTTTCTCTGACAGTATTATTTGCACTTTTTGGGGGTCAGTATTGTTTACACTTATGTGTCTGGGGTGGTGAGAGATGAGTTGGTATAATTTGTATGGTTTTCCATATTGTATTATTTGCACAGTATTTTGGGGGTCAGAATTACTTATACTTTGGGGGGGGGCAGTATTATTTGTTCTGTGTTGGTATTACAACAAAACAGGATCTGCCTAGAGATGAGAAATCCCACTGCCTGGAGACGGTGGATGCAGCCCGAAAACATGGATACAGCCACGGACCTTCACCAAGCAGCTGATTGTTCGGGTTCATGCAAATCCAAACTTTCTGCAAGTTTGCTCAACTCTAGATACAACCTGATATGCATGGATACTTATCAATAGATGAGTAAATAATGCTTTATATATAAATATTTTAGTAAGCATATTAGGGCCACGTGGTAGTGTCTGAATGTGGCCTTTCTGCTGTATACTAAATACAAACCTAACAGTACATATAATTTAGGTGCAAAACAAAGAAAATATGAGACTGTTGAATTTTTTTTTTTTTTTCACAGGAATTAAACCGTACCTCAAATTCCTCAGCAATTTTGGGTCCTTCCAAGAAGAGACGAGTGTTGAGACATTCCACAGGACCGAACTGAGTGCTGAAGTCCTTGTACTCCTCAAATACTTTGGGATACATGGCAGCAGACATAATATCCTCGGGGGTGATATCGTCATACTTGCTTCTCAACCCTTCTTCCAACTTGGCAAAATCCATCGGCGGCAATGAGGCCCCAGGTCGACCTTCAATGCGAGGCAGGTCCTTCAAAACCTTGAGTTGAGTCGAGACAATTTAAGTAAAACCTTTAGGAAAGTTCCTATTAAACCTACAGTATACTAAATGGGGGGGGGGGGGGGGGGTTGCTGAGCCCAATTCTTCAAAGTATATGGAAATGTGGATATATTAAATTTAGTAAATTCTAAAAAAAAATTATATATCTATATCTTTTAAAATAAAAAATCATCTCTCTTTTCCATCCATCCCTCTCTCTTTTCCATCCATCCCTCTCTTTTCCATCCATCCCTTTTCCATCCATCTCTCTCTCTCTCTCTTTTCCATCCATCTCTCTCTCTCTTTTCCATCCATCTCTCTCTCTCTTTTCCATCCATCTCTCTCTCTCTTTTCCATCCATCTCTCTCTCTCTTTTCCATCCATCTCTCTCTCTCTTTTCCATCCATCTCTCTCTCTCTTTTCCATCCATCTCTCTCTCTCTTTTCCATCCATCTCGCTCTCTCTTTTTCATCCATCTCTCTCTCTCTTTTCCATCCATCTCTCTCTCTCTTTTCCATCCATCTCGCTCTCTTTTCCATCCATCTCGCTCTCTTTTCATCCCCCTATCTCTCTTTTCCATCCATCGCTCTCTCTTTTCCATCCATCTATCCATCATTCTCTCCCCTCCCCCCATCTAAAAATTTTTTATATATCTATATCTTTTAAAATAAAAAAATCATCTCTCTTTTCCATCCATCCCTCTCTCTTTTCCATCCATCCCTCTCTTTTGCATCCATCCATCTCTCTCTTTTCCATCCATCTCTTTTCCATCTCTCTCTCTTTTCCATCCATCTTGCTCTCTTTTCATCCCCCTATCTCTCTTTTCCATCCATCGCTCTCTCTTTTCCATCCATCTATCCATCATTCTCTCCCCTCCCCCCCCATCTCGCTCTCTCTTTTCCATCCATCTCGCTCTCTTTTCCATCCCCCTATCTCTCTCTTTTCCATCCATCGCTCTCTCTTTTCCATCCATCTATCCATCATTCTCTCCCCTCCCCCCCCATCTCTCTCTCTCTATCACAGAATGATTATATAACCAAATCAATCCCTTAGTCTCGTGTCCGGCTGATATTACTGTAGTGCACAGTAACAATTGTACAGAAATAACAGGTTAGGAAGCTGAGAACATTGATGGAAACGTGTAGTTACCTTGGAGCGCAGGGGTTCCGGGAAGCCGCCATAAGGAATTCCTACATAGCCCTGCAGGTACTCCACCACAGACAGTGGGAAGGAGAGCTCATCTGCCATAGTTTCGACCTCCTCGCGGGACAAGCCATTGTGCACCATGAACTGTGCCAGGTCACCCACTATTTTAGAGGATGGTGTTACCTGATGTACAAAGGGATAAAATTATATTAATGATATCTCTCTGTGTAGTTTATTCTGATATCATTGTCCTTAAAGACGGATAACCAACAGAAACCCTTCCAGAAGAACCACTAAAGAGACAGTTCTACCATTAGAAGTTACACCCCTATCCTGTCTAATCACGACGAGGGGGATCCCACTCCACAATCGGGAGAACACAAGTATTCTGTAATAACAAAGTGGAAGCCATCAGACGTGCCCTGCCACTCCATTCATTATCTATGGCAGCGGCAAGACAAACACCCACCACAGCTTCACTATGAAAGACTGGTTCCTGTGACTGCGAGAGGTTAAACCTCCTGTGATCAGATAAAAGTTATCCCTATCCACAAGATAGGGGATGACTATCATTTTCCAGGGTCTTCTGGGCAACATTTTGTGATGACTGAACCTTAGGATACACATCACTCCCTCCAGTCATCTTATCGGTAAAGCCACAGTGCCAACATAGAGAGAGGAACCGAGCTGGAAGCAGAAAGCTCTGTATGTTAGGTAGTGGTCGTAATGGGTTACTGCAGCTCAGCTCCCATTGAAATAAATATGACAGAATTGGATGCACTAAGGGCCCCAGGACACTGAGTAAAAGAGGCTGAATTTACAAACTGAGTCCGCTCGGATTCCACTTGAAATTCTGTCTGTCCTATTTATTCAATGGGATTTCTCTTGCACATCTGTTCTTCTCTCAAAGACTAAATACATTCATTCTTTGAATGGAGAGCAGAGGCGCAAGAGAAATCTTATTGAAGAAATAGGAAAGAGAGAATTTCAAGTGGAATCCAGAGCGCGGACTCCACTCATAAATTCAGCCTCTTTTACTCAGTGTGCAAGGGGGCCCTTAAAGGGTATAGAGCGGTCTGATTTCTGTCCTCTTACTCTCTGTATGCTGACACTACTGAACTAATAAACAGTTTATTATTGGGGGTTCCAAAGATGGCACCCCACAAACCAGGGTAAATGAACATAGAAAAAGGAAGCAAAGACTCTCCAGGTCCATGAAAGTAATCTACATCCAGATCTCAGATAATACTCTCAGTGTAATGCAAACATCCCAACTCCATATTATGTCAAATCCCTGAGAAATGGAATGTATCCCAATCATGTCAGCCATGAATAGGGGCCCTTTTACACGGGCCAATTATTGGCAACAAGAGTTGCTAGAAACGCTCAATGTAAAAGTGTCAGCGATCAGCCGAGGAGCGGGAGAACACCCGCTCGTTGGTTGATCACATCTTCTGTCATCATTTATTGGTTGCACGGCTTCATGTGTAAACAGAAGAGGTGCGGCTGATAGCAATGTCTTCAAATGGCCGCTCGAACAATACAGTGATCGTTTGGGTGGCCCAGTAGATGGCCACAAATCTGTCCGCCTATAAGGACCTTGATAAACTACTTAATGTGTCACTGTCATTTAATATTTTTTTTTTTTTTGCAGAAATCAATAGTACAGGTGATTTTAAGAACCTTTGTAACTGGGTTTATTAGCCATAAAATGCATTTTTATCATGAAAAAGCATTTTGAAACTCTCCCCCTGTCTTCATGGTTGTCTTTTGGAGAGAGGAGGGGTTGAGGCACCAAAACAGGACAACAAAGAGTTAATTTACAACTACATCACCGGGCTATCTCCTCTGAAGTCAGCACTGACCTCTGAATACCGGCTTTCCCACAGCTCCCTTTGTTCTCTGCTGGCGACTAATCTCCCCCCTCCCCTCTCCATAGGTTACACAGGGCCCGACTGATGTAAAAGAGTCGCGATTTCCTGATAATGAGCAGTGAATGAGAGAGAGGAGGGAGGGGGGGGGGACCTGGGGAAAGTCTTTGAGTGCAGATAATGGCATATTTGCCTAATAAACCCAATTACACAGTTTCTTAAAATCGCCTGTACTATTAATTTCTGCAAAAAAACAAAACAAAAAAACGACAGTTTTTAATAGTCCAAAAAAAACTTTTCCCACGGTGTTGGGATTCTACTGTCAGTCACAGGGAAAAAAAAAAAGTCTCCTAATGACCTATATAGAGACACTGGAAGGATAACATTTACTCCTCGGGTGAGGTTGGTGGGGTCTATCAAGATGCCTAATTATTCCAGCCGCTATTTTATTATCATGGGTCTTAATCTACATGGGTGTTAACATGGAGTCATATTTGCTCATCTATCATTACTCCTTCCTAAGCCATTAGAAACCGCAGCCAATTAATTCAGGATCAGGATCTGTCAGCGAGCATTAATTAGAATGAATTATAACGCGGGACATAAAGAACTCGGATAAATCCCTCCCCGACCCCTCGAAGCCATGTGCATTGGGTTATATGTGCACTGAAAGGTGGTGAGACCCCAATTAAGAAAACCAGCCCTGTGGCTATCCTCCTGGTGGGCTGGGGATGTGATCTCTCGCAGCGTACGACACACAAAGTTTATGATCTATTAATAATCAAGATTAAGTAATTGAATTTTATACGGTATTATGGCGGAAAGTTCTAAAACTCAATGATCAAAATCATTTAACAAGGCCGGTAATGTGTCTGATCACCCGCAAAGTGGACGAGCAGAGGATATCCACCTTGTTACACCATAGATGAACTCACACAGTGAGGTGACATGACACCGGGGTCACTACAGCAAGCGGCTACATAAGGCGAACAGCTGGGGGGACGTTATCACGTTATTGCTGGAATCATTTATTTACTGCACATTTTAGGATTTCATTATGGGCCCCAAACAGTAAGCTATGTTCTTAAAGAGGTGCTCCGACAAAATAGTTTTTCTTTCAAATCGACTGGTGTCAGAAAGTTTAATAGATTTGTAATTTACTTCTATTTAAAAATATCAAGTCTTCCAGTACTTATCAGCTGCTGTGTGTGCTGCAGGAAGTGGTGTATTCTTTCCAGTCGGACACAGTGCTCTCTGCTGCCACCTCTGTCCATGACAGGAACTGTCCAGAGCCGTAACAAATCGCTATAGAAAACCTGTGTCAGACTGGAAAAAAATAAACCACTCCCTGCAGGACATACAGCAGCTGATATATACTGGAAGACTTGAGATTTTTTAAATAGAAGTAAATTACAAATCTTTATAACTTTGTGAAACCAGTTAATTTAAAGGGGACCTGTCACCCCTGCTGCCGGGGTGAAGCCTGTCCGACCCCCGAAGTCCCGGCCCCATCCCGTCGCCCCCTTTTGTGCTTTATATGGCATTACACAATTTTTTTCTACACTGCAGTTTCACACATTTTTTACATACATTTTACGCACATTTATCATGCTCACAACCGCTGACATAGGCAGAGAACTGACAGGAAGTTATAACAAGTGATACCTGTCTTTTAGCCGATGGCTAATTATAAAATCATGTTTTTCTTCTAAGCTCAAAAGTGTTATATGCTGTCCTGAACATCTGCCCATAGCTGCTCTGCATGATTGATACACAGGGTTTAGCTTTCAGCACCGAGGGAGGGAAGAGAAGGCATGCATGCTGCAGCTCAGCCCTCTACAACTCGAGTTTGGGAGAAAAACATGATTTTATAACTTGGCAAACAATAACAAGCTAAGAGACAGGGAGCACGTGTTTTATCTCCCATTCAGCTACTGTATTTGCCCTTGTCTGGAGCTCTGAGACCTGACAGATTCCCTTCACTGTGTAAAATGATGGCATGTAACACATGAATAAACTATAAAGCGCTTGGGAGATTGATTGGATTTTTCGCCAATTTTTGTTATTCAATTTTTTTAAAAAATCTGCTTGTTTTGCGTATTCACCCAATAATTTGCATAATCCATGATTTTGGCCCAATTTATCGTGTTCACATTTTTATTTTATTTTTTTTATCACATAAACTGGCGCAGGCCGACATCTGGTCAGAACCAGTTAAATATGTTTGCACAATTTTTCCTCAATTATTCTGGTATTTTTATTCACAAATTTATGAATATTTTGTTAAATTACTTTGGCTGGGTAAAAAACAGATGAATACTCTGCATAAAAATTGCATGTTGTGGACTCAATAGTAAATGTCCTCCTAAGTGTGAAGCCTAAAATAGGTTGCACAGGTACATGAGAAGTGTGGGTGGGTGGGAAGTCTTCACTCCCTGCCCCGGCACTCATTCGGATACAGGAGCCGGTCTCCGGCAATCAGTCAGATTGAGCAACGTGCTGGAAGTGAAGCCAGCTGCCATGTAATTCTCCCTGCTATATCGGGAGATCTTGATATGCAATATGTCTATGCAACATGTCAAAGGTTTATAGAAACTTTAATACCATCCAACAGACTGGAACTGAAGGTATTAATAAATGACCATTATATGTATGCCAATGTCATGGAGCATTACCAGTATTGGTGAATCCAATGACAAACACAGCACAATACGTATACCCAGTAACCACCATCTGCTATGCACTTTCATTTCTGTAGATATAATAGATATTTATCGTGATATTACCTTGATAACATCTCCAAGTAGTTTATTGGCCTCGGCGTACGCCTTCTTCACCTCCTTAAACTTGTTCCCCAGACCCATGCTGTGAGCCTGGAAATGCAGGTTGGTGTACTGGCCTCCGGGGATCTCGTTCTCATAGACGTCCGCGTTACCAGATTTCATGGTTGCCGTGCAGTCAAAGGCAGAATAGAGTCCCCTAGTGACTTCCCAATACTCACTATAGTCAAAGACCTTCTCCAGATGGATTCCTGAGGAGTGGGGAAAAAAACAATCAATGTTTAATAGAGAATCATAAAACTAAACTTCTAAGGACGGTCAAAGACTTTACTGCATTTTTTTTTCTGGACCCATAGGGTTTTATTGGGCATGGATACCTGGATACCATGGATTTCCTGAAAGGTGTCTGTGCTGGAAAATAGCTCTGGAAAATATAGCACATGAACTATAATTTTCCCACAATTCCTTCACAAATGACTCAACTCTATGGGGGCATCCAAGATTCTGGACAGCTCCCGATCTTGTCAATCACTCTTGTGGCCGGAGGCAGCATTATACCTGCACCCCTAAGGGGCCACTCCCTCACCCCCTCCAGCATTGCGCTGCACAATTGACATCACTCGTGCTCATGAGAAGAGCGAAGGAGAAGATGGAGTGAAGCCCCGATGCAGGAGAGTATGATTTTTTTTCCCCCTTCTGCTGTTTTTTTACAGCCAGGAAAAGCTGATGGTTTCCTGAAGCCCCCTGAAAGGCTTCCCCATCAGTGTTTACGGACCATAAAAACAGCTATGGACATGTGAAAGGGGGCCTTACATATATATCTGGTGTAGGGCCTAATACACAGACAGTCATTCACTGTACGACCAAATGCATATCTAGGAAAACGGTCGCCATTACATGGATAAATTATATAACATGTATGACCTTGTCTCCATGGTAGGTATTTAAAAAAATCCTAAAAAATTACGCCCACAAAGGGCTAATATCACTACAGAGACCATAGTTGCCAACATTTGAATTTTTTTTCCAGGGACACGTAAATAGAATAACACACATTACCAAGTTATACAACTTTGTAATGTATGTTATGTCTGTGAATGGCCCCCTTCCCCGTGTCCCACCACCCCCACCCGTGTACCCGGAAGTGTGGTGCGCTATACATACCTGTCACGTGCAGACTCTTCTCCGATCTTCAGTCAGTGAAGCCATCTTCGGACGACCAAGCCGAATCCCTCCGCCCGTCCCGAGTACTGGACGCCCTCTGCCGCGTCATCGGCTGCTCAGCCGCGATTGGCTGAGCCAAACTGTGCTCAGCCAATCGCGGCTGAGCATCTGATGACGCTGAAGAGGGCGGCTGGCACTCAGGACGCTCGGAGGGATTCGGCCCGGCCGTCCGAAGACGACATCGCTGACTGAAGATCGGAGAAGAGTCTGCACGTGACAGGTATGTATAGCGCACCACACTTCCGGGTACACGGGTGGGGGGGGGTGGGACACGGGGAAGGGGGCCATTCACAGACATAACATACATTACAAAGTTGTATAACTTGGTAATGTGTGTTATTCTGTCAATAATTCTTTACCGCCGCACTACCCCTTTAAGCTACCTTTTTTCTAACAATCTCCTAGAATATACAAGTAGGCCGTAAGCACGCGAGCACTGGAGATATGAAACCGATATGCACATCATACACAGTATATAGTTCATATACGACATAAATCATGGTATTAAACCTGTGCTCCAAAAATTGCAGGTGGCACTAAAGGGGTTAGCTGCAATATAAGCAAATTACATGCGGCCCAACTTGCCAGTGCCAGGCTTTTTAAACAGGGTAAAATGCCAGCTGCTAATCACTGCTTAAGAGGCAGCAATCCCAGGGCACATGTAACACTTGCAATTTGTTGCTTTTAAAGCCCAGACAGCTTGCCAAAGTGAATGCCAGGGAGAGCACAGGGGGGACGTTAATACACTGCCACTATAAAAGGGATTCTCTACAGAAGTAAAGGATAACACTTTAAGGGCCTATACCAGAAAGTGCCTCCATCTACATGAGCAGCACAACACAGAAAAGCAACCTGCTCTTTTCTGCTAAGGAAATCTTTAATGTCCATCTACATGGAAAAGAAGTCATTGTAAGGCTACCATAACGTTCTGCAGATAATGCTGTTAGGGCAAGATGGAAGCCTAACACAAAAACAGCTCCGACCCATGGAGGGGTGGACAAGACCTTGGAGGGTGTAGTATCTGGCCCTATAGATTAGACTTTTGAGACGTTTTTCTAGCACATCCTGGAGATGATCGATTGGGTTGAGGACAGGGGTTTGGTCAATACTTCAACCTTTCGGTCAGGTTTCTCATTCCTGAACAATCTCTGCAGTGTAATCAGGGCATTATCCTGTCTTAGGGGATCCCGCTGCCATGAAGAGGGGTACTATGGTTAGCCAAGCGGTACTTGTTACAGTAACAACCACATGATGTCAGGACACATGGGGGGAGATTTATCAAACATGGCGTAAAGTGAAACTGGCTCAGTTGCCCCTAGCAACCAATCAGATTCCACCTTTCATTTTCCAAAGAGTCTGTGAGGAAAGAAAAGTGGAATCTGATTGGTTGCTAGGGGCAACTGGGCCAATTCTACTTTACACCAGTTTGATAGATCTCCCCCATGCTTTCCATTTAAACATCACACTGTCTTTGCCAGCTTATCATAGCTAATCTTTAGAAGCACAACCCCACATACAGCAATGCCCTATGTGTTGGGTACTAATTCATACATACTGGGAGCACCCCACAAAGAGGCCTGTTCTGGAGATGCCCTGGCCCAGTCATATAGATATCACAAGTTGGCCCTTTTCAGTCACTCAAATCCTTAAAGTGACTCTGTACCCACAATCTGCCCCCCCCCCCACACCACACCTAAAACACTTGTACCTTAGGATAGCTGCCTTTAATCCAAGATCTGTCCTGGGTTCCATTTGGCAGGTGATGCAGTTATTGTCCTAAAAAACAACTTTTAAACTTGCAGCCCTGTGTCAAATTGGCTTGGCCGAGAGTGTCTGTGCCCAAGCCTTGCACCGCCTCTCCGTCCCTCCTCCCCACCCTCCTAATCATTAGGATGCCCCTGGGCAGGAGTTCTCATATTCATCACCTGTGTGAACACTGCACAGATGCCTTAACGATCCAACACATGCAGTGTTCACACAAGTGATGAATAGGAAAAATACTGCCCAGGGCGCTCCTAATGATGAGGAGGGTGGGGAGGAGGGATGGAGAGGCGGTGCAAGGCTTGGGCACACACACTCTAGACCACACCAATTTGACACAGGGCTGCAATTTTAAAAGTAGTTTTTTTTAGGACAATAACTGCATCACCTGCTGAACGGAGCCCAGGACAGATCTTGGATTTGAAGCAGCTATCCAAAGGTACAAGAGGTTTGGGGAGGGCAGATTGTGGGTACAGAGTCACTTTAAGCTTATCCATTAGAGATGTTCAAACCTGCCAAAAGTCTGTAAAACATGCTGTATCCATGTTTTCTAGGCAGCCTTCAGGCTGAATCCACCTTCTCCAGGATCTCTAGGATCCTGCTAACCTGAACTTCTAGCAGGTTTGCTCCCACTGGTTGACAGACAAAACCCTGTTGTAATGTCACTAACTCAGAGAGCTCTTTAAATGCATTTATAAAAACAGATTGTCGAGGATGAGGACATTGGTCAACAGGCATAAGTAAGGGCCGCATGCGGGAAATGCGGTGATGGTCACCTCTACATGTTCTGTTTTGCCGTATTTCCTTTGAAGTTGCATGAATAGTTTGGACTCTTCACCCTGGATGTGCTGGAATCCCCTCTTAGTTCTGAGCTGTTGCTTCCTAGCACTTCCCTGCCCTCCGCCATCTACTGCAGTAAGAGATAGATAATGGGAATTCCAATTGGCGACATTTATATCACTCTGCTACAAGCGCTTTATCTTGGCCCCCAAGGGCCAAACCCAATATAAAATGGCCAATCAACCAATGTCTACGTCCCAGACCATGTGATTTTAGTAAAATTTTAGAGGGTTTACGTGGGAGAGTGCCACAAAGTCTTTATTAAGATTAAATGGTAAATCAGCTGACACATCAATAGGAGACAAACTTACCAGTGTCTAGTTCTGTGCCCTTTGTACATGCCACCAAAGCCCCCATACTTGGCTGAGAAGTCATCCCGGACATTGAGTCAACCGCAACGTCTACAATGTCTGCTCCAGCTTGGGCACATGCCAGCATAGAAGCCACCCCGGCACCGGCTGTGTCATGGGTATGCACATGAATTGGGATGTCTGGAAATTTGTCTCGTAGAGCTCGAATTAGCATATCCGAAGCTCTGGGTTTCAACAATCCTGCCATGTCCTACAAAGACAGAAAAACAGGGGTTTACGATTTTAACCTGCTAAGCCAACGTCTTAGAGGGGCAGGAGATTTTACGTTACATGAACTTTCCATCTGAGCAATTTCAGAGACTATCCAGATACAAGTATACCACAAATTGTACCTGCCATGCCGTAGACTGCCGGTAGGAAGCGATCACCGTATATGCAATAATGAAAACTATAAAAAACATAATATTATACCTATATACAGTACCTTGATGCACAAGATGTGTGTTCCAGCTTTGACAAGCTCTTCAGCTAGATTTACATAGTAATCTAATGTGTACTTGGTGCGAGTAGGATCCGCCACATCCCCGGTATAGGAGATGGCAGCTTCTACGACTCCACCGGCTTGACCCGCAGCCTCCATGCCCAAAATCATATTAGGTAAATAATTCAAAGAGTCAAAGACCCTGAAGATATCCATTCCATTCTCTTTTGCCACTTCACAAAACCTGAGTAAAGAAAAGTAGAGAATAAAACCAAAATGCGTTGGACCTACAGGATCACAGACAAAGTAGCAACGTTCTCACACCTGCATAGTGATACCAGGAAACTTACTTGAAGACTGCGTTATCGGGATAGTTGGTGTACCCCACTGCATTCGCACCTCTGAGAAGCATCTGGAAGGGTATGTTAGGGATAAGCTCCCTTAACTCCTGCAATCTCCTCCAGGGGCATTCATAAAGGAATCTCATGGCAACGTCAAAAGTTGCACCTGTAACCAGAAAAAAATCAACACTAAAATAAATACTATGAGCCACATAGTAGTATGAAGTTTTCGGAATTTATCCATCATTTCCGACACACAGTTTAATCTACTCTATACAGATCTAGTCTACTCTCCTTCAAAAATTTGTCTAGGGCTCTCAAGACTGCTCAATTCTGGTCAGTGCGAGTGACTATAAGAAATTGTGTAATGTATCTTATTAGAGAAAAATGCCTCTTTCTCTAAAGCTCCTTTCCTACCCTTCCTACTAACTTACTATGAAATAAAGACCATAAAAATCTTTTTGAGAGGGGAGATAGACTTTTTGCGAGAAATTGGGTTATAACTTCCTATAAAAGTCTATGGAGAGGAGGAGGTGGTGGTGGTACAGTAACTGCGGAATGAGACTGAGGAAGAGAAGAAGCTATAAGGTTTGTTAAGTCTTCTATCCACCCTGTGTTGTATGTCCTCTATGATGCTGCTGCTTCTGAAAGTGTAGTATAGAGATAAAGGGGAGCAGGATCCCCTCTCCTGTGTGTGCAGCATATGGGAGACATCATAGCAGCTAGTCTCTCCCAAGAAGCGCAGGGAAAAGTGAAAATGAGACTGGGGACTGGTGAATAATTCCATGTACAAACGTAGAGACCACTAAAATGAGCTGCGTTATGTTACTGGTTCTTGAGAACCACTGGCGCACTGCCCATCTAGGATGGTATAGTATAGTATGCATTGTCGCTCACCTCACACTTTCTGGATGGAGGGTAAAAGCAGTCAGCATACAGCCTGGAAAATGTGAGGTTAGCAGCAATGCATACTGCCTGCATCACTGCTTAACTCAAATGTGATGCGGACTAGTCGTCATACCACACCATCTCAGTCAGTGAGCAGCAATGCACATGGTACTGTACCGGGCCGCAGTAAAAAAGACAGTAAGGTATGTGAGCAATGATGCATATAGTACTGCCTGCATCACTGCTCACATTTGCCAACCTGAGGCCACTGTGATCTGTCATAATAGGAAGAGACCCTTCTACTCCACACGTACACACAACAGCTTATCTTGAAAATTTTGATAAAAGATTAGTGACTATTTAAGGCCTATCCTACACAAGCACGGAGGAATAACTAGGAAATTCCATGGGTCCGTACAGTACACAGGGTCTTACCTCCCCAATTTTCCAAACTGAACAGATTGTTGAAATTGTGCGACACAAAGGGAGAGATGTTTTTAAGGTCATGAGTACGGACACGCGTGGCGAGCAGTGACTGGTGGGCATCTCGAAAGGTGGTGTCCATCAGCAGAAGACCCCGGTGCTTACGGATGGCCTTTGCAAAACCCTCAGGACCCTCACGGAGAAGGATATCTCTAAACCCAGAAGGGGGATCACCTTAAATAGAGAAGAAGAAAAAAATCCAACACTGAGCATTACAATAAACTCATAATACCACTACACATAGCCTCACGTCTTCTCAGCATAGCCATAGCGATAGTCACTTTTCTGGGACGCGAAACAAACACCACATCCGTCCAAGTGATCTCATATTCATGAAATATCAACAAGGAACTAATGCCTCCCCCAATTCTACTGGCAGACTATACAGGACGTGAATGGTTATCAACCAATATAAGGTTTAGAAGGAGCTTTTAGAGCATTATTCACCGAGAACGCTGCGGCTGCCAAAGAAACCTCTATAGCTAATTTCCTTGACTGAATCACAGCTCCAGTCCACCGACTTCGTAGTATATCACGTTGCATATTAATCTTACAATGCTTTAAAAATGAACCGTAGTCCGCGTTACTTACTCATTGGGATGGGAGGTACGACTGGATCTATAGACGATGGCTTGGCATTAACAGGAATGGGTGTCGTTGGTCCATTCACCATCACGTGACCTGCAAAGCGTTGGACGAGAATCATTAGTCCTTACCCTCCGCAGCCTCACTCATTTCATTTAGCCATTTTCCATTGATCCAGTCTGAACGCAGGCGTACACGGTATACCGCACATCAGCCGTTACCTAGATAGTGAAGGAGCTTCTGCGCTCTGTTTTGCACTGGCCGTAGGTTGAAGAGGTCAGGATTTTCATCGATGAACTGGGTGTCCACTGTTCCATGCAGGAATTGATGGTTGTTCAAGACATTTTGCAGGAAAGGAATATTTGTCTAGAAGAACGACATAGTGTAAGTCAGTTCTCAATGGGGATACCAGAACATGAGGTGAGAAATACGGTAACGAGAAATCTAATATGGCCATTACAGATGAGCGAATCTCGAGCATGTTCAGGTTTGTCCAAACCTGTGCGTGCTGCGTTTCGTTACAGGTAGCTGCAGAAGTTAAATGCAGCCCTAAGACTGCCAGGAAAACATGGATACAGTCATAGGCTATGTTCTCACTACATAAGTTTCTTAGTAATCACGGCCGTTGTTGCCGATTTGCAACAACGTCCGTGATTATTAAAGAACTGGCGTCTAAGGAATCCCGGCCGGAGTGTATACACTATGGCCGGGATCCCTAGCGGCGCCACAAAAAACTGACATGTCAGTTTTCTGCGGTCGCTTTTCATTGAATAGCGGCCACAGGAGACATGTCAGTGCACACAATGGAGTGCGCGGCTCCTGCCGCACAATCCATTGTCAGCACCGGGGAATTCAAATGCGGGCACACACTGACGCGCCCACATCCGAATTCAGTGGCAGTAAAGATCATCTGGCCGGTACTGCAGATCTTCTTTGACACCGGCCGTTTGGTGACCCGGCCGGGTCATGGAACGGCGGGTGTCTTACAGAGTGGGAACATGGTCATAGGTTGTATCCATGTTTTCCAGGGTTCGCTGTGGCGGCATCAAACTTCTGCCCTTCTACCTGTCATAGGGTACATTGACCAGCACAATTGGCATCTCATGGTTTCATCCACATGTGGTAGATACTATGTGGGACCATACCCTCTACAGGAGCTTTTAGGACATCCCATTACATATCTATAGGAAAAAGGCAGTAATATGGAGCTGCTCACCTTTTGCAGGTATGAAAGACTTTCTACAAGATTTTGGAGGTTTTGGTAGAAATATTTTGTCATTTATCCATCAGGGCATATGATAGGTCAGACACTGATGTAAGGGAGAGGTTGGGCTCCCAATCTATATTTTAGTTTATTCCAAAGATGTTGGATGGGGTTGAGGTCTGGAACGGAAAAGGGCCAAGTCCAAAGTGTTTATACAAAAATGGAAGCAACCAATGTCCACAATGGAAAACCATACTATGAAGCTCCTGATGGGCATACTCTTTGCACTCATTTCAATGGCTGGATGAGGTTTGGTTTCAGGTATAGAATCAGCAGTGTTGGTGACGTATTCACCATACACCATGGAACTCTCTGCTATATGATGTTGTCAGGGCTGACTTGCTAAACAAGTTGCTAAATTCTTGAAAATTATAATATTACACGTTATGGCCACTAGATTTATGTGATAGGACACTGATCCAGGGATTATTCTGATAGCCATTGGAGTCGGGAGGGAGTTTTTCTTCGTGGGATGGGTCAACTGGCATCTACATCATGAGGGGCTTTGACATCCTCTGGATCAACACAGTAGGGTTATACTGGATGGGCTTGTATCCCATGTATATATCTGTGCTGTCAGTTTCCAGATCACAATCAGGGTATACTTACCATCTGCACTGCTTGTGATCCAGCACCTGGCTCTCTAGTCGCCGCCTGTATCTTCAGGCCACGCCTCCTCCTTCTGTGACTCAATCAGGAGGAGGCGTGGCCTGAACATATACAGCAGTGGCCGGAGCACAAGCAGCGTGGATGGTAAGTATACACGAATTGTGGTCTGGAAACTGACAGCACAGGAATATGTGCGGCCAATATCGATATATTTTAAAGCAGGTTCAAAAGACCAGATCAGCTCCTCGCCTGATCCCAGTTACTTTTACACAGCCTGTGCCATCACGTGTGGATGAAACCATGCTCATATGGAGCTGCCAATTGTGCTTGTCCCTAAATGCTACCACTTTTTATACCACTTCCAATGAAAGATCTTAGAGGGAAGAAATTTAAAGGGGTTATCCAGCGCTATCTTGTATCCCTTTCAGGTGTGGTTTGCAATTAAGCTCCATTCACTTCAATGGATCAGAGTTACAAAACCCCACCCAAACTGCAGACAAGAAAGGGACTGTCTCTGGGAGAAAGTGGTCATGTTTTTGTAGCGCTGGATAAACCCTTTAATGAACTGACTTGTTACAATTGTGGTGCATACACCAGCACTGCCCTAGAATCAGTCAGCTCTTTAGAACGGCCCTTTCTCTCACAAATGTTTATAAAGGCAGACTGCTTTAGTAGGGGACAGGTTTATACCCATGTGGCAATGGGATTAATTCAGAATTAAAGGAGTTATCCAGCGCTACAATAACATGGCAACTTTTTCCCCTCTCTTGTCTCCAGATTGGGTGGGGTTCCATTGAAGTAAATGGAGCTTAATTGCAAACCACACCTGAACCGGAGACAAGTGAGGGGGAAAAGTAGCCATGTTTTTGTAACGCTGGATAACCCCTTTAATTGATGATGGGCCCAATACTTTTCTCCATTACATGTACTTATATGGGGCCAGTGAAGCACGTACATAGTCGGTATCGGGAAGCTTTGCCAATCAGTGTCAGTGCCGCTAGATAAAAGTCGTGAAACAACAGCCATATCGTTTTCTGGTGCTCTTTAATACCCCAAGACGTACATATATATTATTCTATACATCTTTACAATTCACGGTCTGCCTTATATACATTCAGATCCACGTACGAGGCGTTCGCTTAGGTCCACCGTGCCGCCTCAGTGAACAGTTACATCCCATTAAGCTAAAGCAATCCAAGATTGCCATCTAACAATAATAAATGAGAGACAGCACAAGGGAGACCACAGACTCTTCTAGACACAATGTGACGGCGCTTTCTTAAAACTTTGGAGAGTCCCTCAGACGTTTCTGTAAAGTGACAAGAGCTTAGCGGAATGCATTTTCATTAGATGCCGCGGAAGATTATCTGAGAGGAAAATATGGTGTGAAAGAACAAGGGCAAGAAAGGAGAAGCTTGGTAGAAGGCTGAGACTCGCACACACAGGATGACGCCAATGTCCCATTTCTTGGACCCCCGGGAGCTGCCTCCTGCATCACTGCGGCCGCTCGCAGACCTGCTAATTACAGCTGTGATGATTAGGTCAGGGCTGCAAATGTGGGGGCAGCCGAGAGAGGGGGGGGGGGGTCCGGGCAGCTGCTTATATGCTGGGAGACGGGCAGCAGTCACGAAGGTTTCTGTGTAAATTGTGCTTATGGTAGCATGTTGTCACTCACAGCCGACGACCACGACGCAGGATTCCAG
Organism: Dendropsophus ebraccatus; assembly: GCF_027789765.1. Lineage (NCBI taxonomy): Eukaryota > Metazoa > Chordata > Amphibia > Anura > Hylidae > Dendropsophus > Dendropsophus ebraccatus. The sequence goes on along the minus strand of NC_091457.1, from coordinate 22,225,781 downwards.
CAGGAAGGCAAAGCGGATCAAATGACTCATTCACTGTCTGACTCATGTCATACTACCAGTTCATGTAACACTGTATTAAATACATGTTTCTAATGGATAAACCATTATCTCTCACAGACCAACGCCACTCAAAAGCAGAAAATCCTTATTCGGTTACTCCACCATATTGCACTGCTATATCTAAAGGTTTGCATTTTTTTTTTTTTTCATATTTTTGTGCAAAAAAAAAACGAAAAAAACCTAAATAGGTCTGTAATTTGCTTACTTTTGCTTCTACAGCCTCTGCAGTTTGCTGCTTGAGCTCTATTTTCTCTCTTTGCTTGTACACAGCCTATCTGTGTTTGTGTGCTCTTGTGTGAGCCGTCCTCGATATATGTGAGCTGAAACCTCTCTAGAATGAGCGCAGAATACGTATCCTAAGTTTTAGTGCATGCTGTCCTCAGGATCTGTACTGTTCTGTTCTCTTTAAAGTGATATTGCCGCCCCCTTACTCTATGTGAGATTCTCCGCACCATCCACAAGCTTAGATGCTGCACATTTGAAGTATACATGTAAAAACTTGTCTGCATCTCCTTTTTGCTCTAAAATTGCTTCATTTCATTGGTGGGCAGTGTTACCTAAGTGGGCCCTCTCCTCAGTCAGGTGCCATAAAGCCCCACCCAGTTGACACTGTTAACCGCTAAAATGATGCAAGAGGTGGTTAAAGTATCACTTTAAGGTGGCTCTTTTGAGTCTATTCCCCTACTTACCGTTTTTCGCTCAGGTATGTCATCAATGTGTGTTCTAGGTATGGCATTATGATTGGTAACTTTCAGGTCTGTCAATAATTTTGGGTAGGACTACGAGTGGATGTTAACATTTATCCGGACATAATTTGTTACGATCTTTGATTTGTTTTGCCCATGGTAATGTCACTAGAGACGTTATATAACCCTCCATTCGCATTTTGTGGTTGTAAAGTAGCATAGTACTACAGTTCCCAGAACGCATTGCTTTCCCTCAGCTCTCCACTACAGCTCTTCCTGCATTGTCCCCTCTCCCAGCACTCTTGCCAGTTTCAGAACATCTAATTACACTGCAGACTATTGCTTGCACCGTGAGGTTGCAGCACCTGTTGAATTCACTCCCTGACTGTTCTTCCTGTAGCATCATTTACCACAAGGCAGCATGTAAGACAGGGCTATCTGTGAATATGACAGAGATGGTTATGTAGCACAGAGACAAGATCCTGACAAGCTTCCTGTGACATCAGGGGATGATGTGTTGTCTACAGAGAGATGGGAAAACTGGGAAGCAAAAGACAATACACTTTATGCAGTTTTTCTATTTTCAACTTTTCGTCAGGTAAATAACGCAAAAGCTGCTGAAACCAGTACTATTATATTGAAGAGTTATATTTGGGTGATTTTTATTTACATATGCCGGAATACCCCTTTAATACAGCGGAATACTGGAATAAATAAGTAGAAATGTTGAATAAGTATTTTTAAAAGGGGTTGTTCACCCCCAAAAAAATTCTTTCTAATAAACTGGTGCCAGAAAAAATTTTGGAATTTACCTCTATTAAAAAATCTCCAATCTTCCAGTACTTATCACCTGCTATATGTCCTGCAGGAAGTGGTGTATTCTTTTACCTCTGTTCATGTCAGGAACTCTCCAGAACAGGAAAGGTTTTCTATGGGGATTTGCTACTGCTCTGGACAGTTCCTGACATGGACAGAGGTGGCAGCAGAGAGCACAGTGTCAGACTGGATAGAATACACCACTTCCTGCAGGACATACAGCAGGTGATAAGTAATGGAAGACTTTTTATAGAAGTAAATTTTAAATCTCTGACATCTATCCCATGTGGACCTTTATAGTACAACTCCTCTGTATATGGCGTCCTCCTGTGAGCGTTCACCGGCACGCTTTGCTTTTTCTGAATTAACCAGACTCCGTCATTTCTCACCATAATAATGAGGACTGTAAGAGTGATGGGAGGTCTGTTGTACGGCATCCTGCTCCAGTCAGCGTGTCACACGTGTACAGCTGCTCTGCTTTTTACCAGTTTACTCTCCAAATTGCACTTTCCACACCAACAGACTCATTTATAAATGAAGTGTCTGGGAAGCTCAGCGGTGAACGCTTCGGAATAATCTACACACATCGCTATCAACTCTCCAATTTATTTTTTTGATAAGATCGCGGCTTTCATAAAGCTATGCTGATAGCTGCTGATCATATCATTTCCTAGAAGACAAGGCGGCCCCTCCACAAAGCGGAAAGTCACTCTCCTGCACGAATGTTATGTATTAAGTGGGTCTCGTGGGTAGGGCCACCGATTGTGCTTTGGTTTCTAGGGGTAATCCAAGGGTCTGTTTACACAAGATGACTATCGAGGGGCGAGAAACTTCAATGCTATTTAGAAGAGCCAGTGATCTGCCGATCGATCAATCGATTTCTGATCGCATCTTTTGTGTAAGTTATTAAATCAATGCTAGCCAGACGCAAGGTCTTCCAGTGTAAACACGAACGTTCATCCGATTTCAATGAAGTTAAAGGGGTTATCCAGTGCTACAAAAACAGGGCCACTTTCTTCCAGAGACAGCCCCACTCTTGTCTCCAGCTTGGGCAGGGTTTGGCTGCTCAGTTCCACTGAAGTGAATGGAGCTTGATTGCAAACAGCACCTGAACTGGATACAAGAGTCGTGTTGTCTCGGAAAGAAAGTGGCCATGTTTTTGTAGTACTGGAGAACTCCTTTAAGGGTGCGTTCACACGTACAGGATCTGCAGCAGATTTGAAGTTGCAGATTCAAGGCAAATCCAATCTGGACCATGAAATCTGCCGCGGATCTGCTGCAAATCCTGTATGTCCCATCAGCAGGCATTTTCGCCCAAAGTTGAGATGATGTCACCACGTGGCTGATGGACAGTCCACTCAGCCAATCAGTGACTGCAGTGGCGTCCGGCCCCAGTCACTGAGCGGCCAGTCCATTAGCTGGGTTGTGACGTCGGCTCTGCTGCATACCCTGGCGGGGGTCCTGAAATGGCGATCCAGTGCTCGGAAGGCTTGGGGAGAGCGAAGTTAGTATTGTTTGTTATGTTTCCCCTGTGCCCTGCTGGACTTCTCCTTTATTAATCCAGTGATCATTCATGCTACCCGGCTGTACAACTGACAGGGCTGGTGAAGACTCTGCAGATAAGTTCCGATCTGATCGATGTTGATTCGGGCCGTGAAAAGGTAAAGATTAGAGATGAGCGAACCGGGTTTGGGTTCGAGTCCATCCGAACCCGATCGTTCGGCATTTGATTAGTGGCGGCTGCTGAACTTGGATAAAGCTCTTAGGTTGTCTGGAAAACATGGATACAGCCAATGACTATATCCATGATTCCCACATAGCCTTAGGGCTTTATCCAACTTCAGCAGCCACCGCTAATCAAATGCCCAACGTTTGGGTTCGGATTGACTCGAGCATGCTCCAGGTTCGCTCTTCTCTAGTAAAGATCTATAGGTGCGAGAATACGTAATTTTTTGATTCCAGAACAAACAGGTAGCTAACCTTTTGAAAGCTGCCTCAAGCCCCTCATTCACCTTTTAGATATGGTCCTGGTGGTCTTCATTACTTTCTCACCTCCACTTATACTAGCAACCCTTCAATTTTCTCTTTTTTTTTGAGAGGTACCAGGTATGAAGGGATTAGAGATTGGTGTAACACGAGCATGCTCAAAACCAGTGGCTGAAGAAGTTGGATGTTGTATCCATGTTTCCCCAGATTCCCTAGGGCTGCATCCAACTTCAACCACCGGTACTTAATTGCCGAACGATCGGACTCCAGCATGTTTAAATTGCGCTCATCTCTAGTTGGGCTCCTATACCACCAGCCTCTGGATTAGGCCGCATTCACATCATCAGGTATTCATCAGGATAACAACAAAAAGTATTCAAACACTGACAGTATCAGCATAGCCATTGGCTACAACGGGCCAAACATAGTCTAAGTGTGACTACTTTAGGTAACCCAACACAATAAGCGTGGTCTACCATAGTTTTCTATCCCTTAAATAAAACACATCATCGTAAATCTGACCAAAGAAGCCTATATTTAGTCTACTGAGGTTCATGGCTGCAGTATAAGTAGGAAGACATTTCAGCTCTTCACCAGACAACATGTCAGATTAAGGTCATGGAGAAGACCCAAAACATGTTGCATGTCTATTGATATGATGTGACAGCCTATAGGTTGTGATGTGACCCACTTACATATCAAAGGAAAGCGTGACGGCTATGGTTGTGAACGACAAGTGCCCTGAAGGTCCTAGTGGTTCCATTGGAAAACGGTGTCCAGGTTCCTACAGATGCTAAAGTTTGGATCCAGAGTCTTTTAAAAGGACAGGAGGAGTAAAAAAAAAAAAAAAACAGCTTCCTTCCAAAAACAGCACCACCCCTGTCCCCAGGTTGTGTGTGGAATTAAAACTTTGCTCCATTCCATTAAATGGGACTGATCTGCAATACCAGAAAGCAGTTCTGTTTTCTAATACTGGGTAAGGGACATGTTCACACATGGTCTAACACCGGCTGTTCTGTGACCCAGCCAGGTCACAGAACGGCCGATGTTACTGAAGATCATCCCGACCGCTACTGCAGTACCGGGCAGATGATCTTCATTTCTGGTGAATTGGGATGCGGACGCATCCATATGCACCCCCGCATCCCAATTCACCGCTGCGCACAATGGAACGTGCGGCCGGAGCCGCATGTTCTGTGTGATTTCTATTCGATGAATAGCTGCCGCAGAAAACTGACATGTCAGTTTTTCTTGCGGCCGGATGGGATCCCATCCGGAGTGTATACGCTACAGCGGGGATTCCATTCATTCACATACAACATATGTTTTGTATAAATCACGGCAAATTGCAACAATGGCCATGATTTCTGCAAAACATACGTTGTGTGAACATGGCCTAATCCCTTTAACAGGTCCCACTTCACGCTTCTTAATTATATACATATTAAAAGTCTCAAGACATTTTCTGCCCAGATGCAGACAGAGCATTTATACAGCTCATCACTAATAATTCTCCATTTATATTAGAGGCAGATTATTTATTTAAACAAACACCTCATCTGCTGCAGAACCTCTTTAAACAGCAGGGTGAAGCATCCTTATATGCAGTCACCAAGCTGTAACACACTGTTCTGCATTATCTGCCCTGTGTCTTAAAGGCGTTCTGCAGGAATAGAAAAATACAACCAATTTCTTCCAAAACACAGCACCGCCCCTGTTTCCAGGTTGTGTGTGGTATTGCAACTTGGCTCCAGTCACGTCAATGAATCTAAGCTGCAATACCATACACAAACTGACAAGAGCAGTGCTGTTTTTAAAACAAAGTAGTCATGTTTTTTTTTATCCTGGACAACCCCTTTAAGATGTTCTGCAGCAGCTTGGACATTGAACTGTATAATGCTTACTGCACCTGCTTAAGGCGGAAATATATGTCTATGAGTCAGTAGCTGACCGTATTCACAGGCGTTTTTTGATATGTAATACTGACCCTGGTCCAATAAAAGGTTCTCACAACAAAAAAAGAACATGTTCTATGGTGCAAATGCAGATGACCTGACCCAACTTCATGTGCAAAAAGAGCAGAAGTCTACTTTTTTTCTTTCTTAAAAACTGCAGATACTTGACCTTTGCACTTTTGTTATGTTGTTTTATATAAACCTAATGCACCCTAATTCTTCAGTACTCTGTACAAAGGAATAAAAAGAAGGGTCATGGAGGAAACGTCCCACAGGGTGACGGCACATCGAGGGGAGCTGTCACACAACAAACATCTTCATTCCTATTAAAGTGTTAAAAAGGAATCACAGCTTAAGATGCTGTGCAGGCACAGCAGTGCGGCTGGGATAAAAGCTACTTTCTTTCCCCTCCTCCTCCTCATTCTCTCCTCCCTTCCTCGCTGTGCCCTCCACACCCCCGGGCTGTTCGCTCTTCTCAGTCCCCTCTCACATCTCGGCTCTCCTCTCTTTCACATCCATTCTGCATTGTTTTTCCTTTCACCTGGGCTGGAATGGGTGAGAGATGCCACCCACCGGAGCAGAGGAATGACAAGGAGGAAAATTTGGGTAATCCAAGGGGGAGCGGAGATAAAACCATTCCTCGCAGGCTACGGGGGAGAAGAGGCGACAATCTTTTCATCATCTTATTTAACCATCGCCTTGTTACTTGGGAGGTTTTGATATAAACGGGAGGACCTTCTCGCATCCTTAGACGCTTCTCTTTTTGCACGACTTCGATTTCGACCTTTCATATCTTTTTTTTCTCCACTTTCCCGTCTGGATTTTAACCCATATACGAGCTGCAGCAATTCTGGCTCTGGATTTCTGGCTGCTATGCATCTTCTTCTTCTTCTTAATCCTTTGGAAACCAATCTGCAGTTTTTGAGTCTTAATAAATCATCGATGTACCTGGAAGAAAATCGATGAAGATACCCGAGCAGCTATGCCGGCAAATTAACCCATTACTTTTTTTTTTGTCTTCTTTATTTCTAAGTCAATGAAATGAGTACATCTGTTTTGCTGCCTCCTCATACCTGGACCCCGGGACCCTGTGAGCCGGCAGATTTTCCTCCCCAGGATTTACATTGGGAATATGCTAGGGTTACTTTTATACCATTTGCAGCTCGCTCGTGTATCTTTATGACTCACTGATCGAAGACCTCACCTATAGGTGGAATATATACGTCTCTCGCTGCAAGCCAGGAAGGACTCTCTGATGGGTTAATGCATCTGTGGAGCAAGGATTAAGACGCTGGGAAATATTGATGCCTCGAAACGAAGATTTTTCAGGGTGGATCTTCTCAGGGCTGAAGACTAAGGGGGGTCACATCGAGGCCCAAAAGGATTTGGGAAATAATGGGGCTCTGCCACCGGATCGGTCCTGCACATAAGGTCCCGTCTCTCCTGTGGGATCTATCAGAGGGACAGAGAGAGAGAGGACTGCAGTGAAGAAAAGAGGACATTGACGAAGAGGGAGAAAGAGTGGAATAAAATAAAATATAAATAAAAACCTCAGCCCCCTACTCTGCTTTTCTGCCCCTGGAAATGCCCTGTTCAACGGAGATACCAAGTATACAAGGCCAAAAGGGCAAAAGAACAGAGACAACGGAGGGTGACCAGTGAGGAAAGGAGGACCACGCAGGTATTAGAGAAGGCAGTGATACTGTACTGAACGTATGTATGTGTATGTGAAGGAGAAGTGTCCGTGTCTTGTAGCATAGCTCAGCACTGCCCGGTAATATGTATATATTGTGCGGCTAGCCAATGGGGAATGTAACCAGCACTGATAAGGCAAATGTGTGTGCAGAGCTCCAGCTATTACAATGTGTGCTAGATGAAAGCCAAGCACTGTAACACTGTTGACATAGAAACTGATAAGAAATATTAGGAATAATGGGAATCGGATAAATGGCTGAACCGAGAAATAGATCCGAAAATGGAGAGAGAGGAAAAAAACCTGCTGTAGACCTCCCACAGGGACGAGTGAAGCTGGGGACAGAGAGGGGAGGCAGAGGGGGTCCTTGAACTTTGTCCAACATATAGAGCTGAAATACTGTATACGGTATAGGGAGCAAAGCCCCCGAGAGACAGATGGTGACTCTGAAGGTCCATGGAGACAGAGGTGAAGAAGTAAAACGCCCTTCTGTACGTGACTTGTAATAACTCATTCCACCGGCCCGATCCTCTACATACATCGCCCTGAACCCGATTAGTAGTCACTTCTAGAATCAGGATGAGTTGTCAGAATCTAGTAGATGTTGTGCTGAGCGTCTCCTTCAGACATAGGATGGAGCCTCACCTATATATAGTGCTCCCATCAGTATGCACTGTGACACCGATGCGAGTGCTGCAGCAATATAATCAAGAGGAGAAGAGGGAAAATCGATTCATAAAAACAACACAACTGCTGTCTGGGGTCAATGCCGGGGAGATGGAAGCCATCTGAGCCACTAGGCAGCCCACAGTAAGCTGGGAGAGGAGCTCCTACCATGGCACGTATAGGATATACTGTATATATAAATCTATATAGATGGACATCTAGGAATAGGTTACACACAAAGATATTAGCACCAGGGCAGTATTAACACCATCTCAATGGTTTACACGTGACACTTTGAGCTTCTGGGCCTCTGTACGAGGAGAAGTAAGGACATGGCTCTACCTGACAGCCAAGTCCCATAACCAAAGCAACACCCAGTGATGGCTGAAACTTGTCAGTAGGAGGTGCTGCATCTTATCGAAACATGGAGAGGAGGATAATGGAGGAAGGGTTGGCTAGGACTATTGACTCAAATGAATATTTGGTTATTCCAGCAGAGAGAAGTCCTTCCAGATGTCTATTCCTGATCTGTAAAACAGTTTCAGGGTTTCCCATTCACATGGCAGGATTTTTGGACCCAAAACAGGTTTTAATTTTTTGTGTAATGAGAAAGCATTTTTTTTTTTTTAACTTAGATGCTTAAAGGGAAACTATCACATTGAACATACAATTTGATCTGCCTGCATCATCGTATAGAGCAGGAGCAGCTGAACAGACTGATATATAGTTTCGGTAGGAACATTCTAGTAGAACCTGTCATTTTCTCAATTACTTACTGATTAAGACCGCCCACTGGACTCCCAAGCCCATAAAGAACAAATATATAAATATGTAAATGACAAGTTACACTAACAAAACTATATATCAATCTGTTCAGCTCCTCCCGCTCTAAAACATGATGCTGGAAGATCAGACTACATGTTTCATGTTTAATTTCCCTCTAAGTCAATGCCTTGACTTATGACCATCTTTTATTATTTGGTATAACGTACTCCTGTTTGCAGAAGAGATGCTTAGCAACCATTTGCTAAGCAACAGGGAAGCTGATAAAGTCTGCTCTGCAGGTATGGAGGAGGAACTGTCTGTACATACAAGAATGATGTATCACTCTACATATGTTGACAAGGTTTATTCAAGTTTATTCAGTCCTTAAAGTGTCTCCATTTCTTCACGAATGCACAAAGTACCAGATATAATAGAATAATAGATACAGAATAAGAGGTTTCTGAAAGCATTGGCTACAACATCAGATTATGTCTATAGAATGCCATTCCGTGTCTTTGGTGGTCGTGGCCTATCTTCACTAAAACAGTGGCTACTCTGATATCACATATATGTGCATGTAGACATAAGCTATAATTGATCCTAAAAGGACTCTGTCCTTGCTATTATCTTCAATTAAAAGGAACCCATCATCAGTTTCATGCTGCCTGATCATACGAGTCATCAGGGTGGTTTACGGTGGTTTTTCCCGTCCAACCAGCATTGACCGATAAACCCTTCTCCACAGGATCAATCATGGTTGGTGAGGTGAGGAGAGGCAGGTGGTGACCGCCCCTTTGACTATGATTCAGATAGCAAGAAAGGTTCCCTTTAAGATTTCATCACACCTTGGGCCTTCTCATGGTGGACGCCAAATCCTGATAGTATTCCCTATACCATAGAATAGCTTAAAACACACTAATCTACCTACAAACACACAAACTCCTTGGCTAGGAATGATATATAGCCATCCATTCCATTCATTAGAGCAGATTACGGAGTGCACGGCAATGAACTACAGGATGATATTGATTGGTGAGGGATGCACCTCTGATGCAAGTAGTCAGACGGAGCAGAGCAGCAGCCTAGGGTGTATATGTGCTGTACCGACGTGAGATGGTGAAGGTTAGAGACAGATCCATGGACAGATTGATATTAACCCCGACACTAAGCTCCCGGCAAAGATCTCACTCCCGCCTGGGAGTTTGTACCGATACTCAGATAAAGGGGTCACACGGCTAACTGTCATCTAGAGACGAGAATAGCAGAGAGAAGAAAAGAGCAGAACAGAGCCGCGAAGAAGAGAAAGAATAAATTAGAGCTCTGAGAAGAAAAATAGATGCAATGAAGACGAGAAGCAATGGGAAGCTTGGTAGCATGTAGACGGCAACTTTGGAAAAGATGTAAAAATATGCATCGGTACACATTTTACTTTTAAATCAGCGCCGGCCGCGGCATTCGCAGGTTCACGACGGGAAATAAATAGGAAGGAACCTAAACGATTGTTGATCTTCGGGACTTTGGAAAGAACATAGCGTGAGGGGCAGAGTTATAGAGCATCCATACCTGAGAAAAGAAGCCCTTGAGTCGTCCTTGAAGGAGAACTCAAAGAATTCAACTCCTAGAAGTTTCATGCATCATCTCTCAACCGCTAACAGGAGACAGCTCCAATTACTGCTCCTAGGGAGTGCTTACATATATTCTCCGGACTATAACCCCTAGATATGAGAGGATACACCTGCTCCTATACTGCCACATGCAAGGGCTCAGTAATAGCGGTAATAGAAGCCGCTGCCTAAAGCACCTGGAAAATAAAGAACTAGAGTCAAGTAGAAAGCGGGTGCCACTTGTTAGTTCCCACGCTGAACGCGCCGCAGTCATTTACCATGAAACCAATATGCCATATGATGGCGCCAACAGAAAATATTTAAAATTTTATTTAGTCTATCTAAAAAACCATATGGGCTCTTGAACTGGCCTGGTTTGCTCAGGCTTGAGAAAGGCCTAACTTACCTCTCTCAGTGTCTGCCATCTGACCGACCCCGGGGCTCCCACCTGGGCCTGTGCTGCCGATGTCACGACCCAGCTGATGGACTGGCCGCTCAGCCAGCCAGTGACTGTGGCGGGAAACCACTCCTGTCACTGACTGGCTGTCCATCAGCCAAGATGGGCATTCTCCCCCAAGTTGGGGCGCCATCACAACTCAGGGGAAAATGCCTTATGGTGAGGGTCATGGGGCTGGTCAGATGGCGGGCACAGGAAGAGGTAAGGTAGTGTCCTGCCATTTCAAGAGAGAATCCTGAGGCCGGAGTTCTCCTTTAAGGTGGACTGAATAAAACAATGATTTCTATTAAAGGGGATGTAAAGAGTAGACAGAATGGGAGATCTCGGGGTATATTGCTAAAGCTTAGGTGGAAATGCTTAACATATACATGTCGTTTTAAAAATATTTTGGTTAGCTTAGATTAACCCTTCAGAGCAGTGACAATGTGATTCCTGATGCCCTCACTACTGTTATTGAAACCCTGGGATTAGAACTGGTTGCCAATACTCACTGACTGTGTTAGCATTGATGATTTCCATAGTACAGTACTAGATGACATGTTGAGGGTAAAAGGGTTACTGATGCACTGGCTCTGCAGTGTACTTTATAAGATGAAAGTATTAGAGCAAGGGAAGGGTTACACTAAGCACTGAGCTGCTACTGTTGTTGCTTCTACTAACAAGCTAAAGGGAGATGGGGGGGGGGGGGGTATTACCCTTCAGTTCTGTGGCCATTCAGCAGTATAAACACTGCTAACCGCTATTCACACAAGGCATAGCTGTCTGTAACTTTATGGGTTACAAGAGATGGGAGGGAGGCTTTGATTCTCCTTTCAGGAACATGTGTATCATCTTCAGCAGACAGACTGACCTATAGATCTCATGTTCTTGCACACAGAACATACTAAATCCAACCTTCCACTGGCCATCACAAGGAGGGAATTTGCTTTAAAGAACAGCAACCACCTCATTTCTCAAAATTATGTAATTTTTTTCATTTTTAAAGAATAAAAATAAGCCACCGTGACTGGCTGCTATGGAACGGGAAAAAGAAAGTCAGTTTTGATCAATGACAATGAAAAATTAGTTCAATTATTTACCAAAGGATGACAAAATCCAAAGAGCAAGAGGGGCCCTGTAATATGGATTATAACAATTCCAAGGCAGTAATAATCCAGTTGAAGGTCAAGCATCCCTAACCACATTCTTAACCAAACAAGTTCGCGCCGTAGGGCAGATCCGAACAACAGAAATCAGCTTAGAAGGGAAGGGAAGAAAAGAAAAGACCTGCCTGAAAATAGCTATTGATCTTGCAATAGAAAGATGCAGGATGGAAATTCAATACTATCCAAGTGGGCTCACGCTGAGGAGAGCCATTATTCCAGCATAGTCACATAGCGACAGCAATAGTAGCAGGCACACAAGCGAAGGTGGTTAAACATTCATAATTTCTTTATGTAATGTGCATTGAGAAGTATAGTCACTAAGTGCAATATAATGGATTGTATTGACACTCCCTTTATGGTAGCCCCAAGAGAGTATTTTATGGAAAAAAAAGGCCTATTTTACGATGAAGTGGAAATTATGCTAAAGTGCTATATATTATCTTTAATATCGTCTACAATTTAACTAAGGAAAAACAGTAAATTAGGTCTAATATAATTGTAACCTCTCTCCGAGGGCTCTCGAGCCATTTATGCGCCGGTCTTTTCTATGGCTACTATAATAAGGGAGGCTGGTTTCAACAAATGGCTCTGCCATACTGCTATGGGCTCTCAGCAGGATTTCCTCCCTCTTCTTTGTCCACTACAAGCATTGTCTGCATATTACCATTGGTTCATGAGTAAGAGTGCATAGGCTCAAAACATGTTGGGTCTGCTGAGATTTTAATATGATGAAACACGGCAAAGTTTTTTTCTTTTAGTATTGCGGTACTGGATTTACAATGTTGAAGCTCAGATTTATTCTTAGTGTACATTTAATCATTTTTACCATAGAATGCTGTTTCATGTATAGATTTTTTTTAATATTTAAAAAAAAAATAATTCTATATATGTCTGGGGTGGTGTTAAAATAATAAAGTAGTAAAACCTTACCAGTGCTGTCCCAATGCTCCCTGTCTTTGCTCATCACCACTACTTCAGGGCCCACAAGATGTGCCTGCTCAGCCAATCAGTGACTGAGACGGAAGACCTCTGGTGGGTGGGGCAGTTTTGCAGGGACAACGAGAAACCGAAGAAGAAGGGGTGATGGGTGGGGATGGGGAGCATCAGGGGTTACATAAGGTATAAACTCTTTATTATATATATTCCATCCTCAGGCATATATAGAATTTTTTTTACCACCTGACAAACCATTCAACTGGATTCTACCTATAAGAGATGAGAAGTATACCCTTAGGGAGTGTTTTTCTCTTCTTTAATCCCACTTTTTAGCTCAACTGCAGTCATTGTCCATTATGGTTCCCTTATGGGGCAGAAGTAAACGCTAGAGAAGACAAGCGGTAATTCAATACAGAAAGTGGAGTGTAATTTCCACTTTTATGGTTTTAAATTGCTAAGCTTCCTAAAATTTCACCAAAAGTAATACTATTTTTGTTTTGCAGGCATTAACACGGCGTCATCTACCATGGAAAAGTTGGTCTGGGGTGTTCTACTGGTAGGAAGCCTTGTGACCATGGTCCATTCTTGTCCCTTTCATTGTACCTGCCAAAACCTTTCAGAATCTCTCAGCACACTCTGCGCCAACAAGGGGCTACTCTATGTGCCACCCAACATAGACCGTAGGACTGTGGAACTACGACTGGCAGATAACTTCATTAGGGTGGTGGACCAAGAAGACTTCCTAAACATGACAGGGTTGGTGGACCTCACATTATCAAGGAATACGATTGATGATATTCAACCTTATGCCTTTGGTGATCTTGAGAGCCTGAGGTCTTTACATCTGGATGGAAACCGTCTTACTACCATTCATGAGGACTCTTTAAGAGGAATGCTCAATCTCCAACATCTCATCATCAACAATAACCAGCTAGTGACAATCCCAGTGGCCACTTTTGATGATTTCCTCTTAACATTAGAGGACCTGGATTTGTCCTATAACAATCTGATTAGCGTACCATGGGAAGCTATCCAGAACATGGTTAGTTTACATACACTCAATCTTGACCACAACCTTATAGACTTTGTAATGGAAGGTACCTTCTCGGAACTATACAAGCTCTCCAGACTGGACATGACATCGAACAGGTTGCATACGTTACCTCCAGACCCACTTTTTGTCCGTTCCCAAACTGGAGTGGTCAGCCCTACCCCTTATACGTCAACAATTGTATTAAATTTTGGTGGGAACCCATTTCACTGCAACTGTGAGCTCTTATGGTTACGAAGATTAGTAAGAGAGGATGACATGGAAACATGTGCGTCTCCTTCACAGCTGGCTGGACGCTATTTCTGGTCGATACCAGAAGAGGAGTTCACATGTGAGCCCCCACTAATAACACGTCACACGCATCAGCTTTGGGTATTGGAAGGGCAAAGGGCAACATTAAAGTGCCGGGCAATTGGGGACCCAGAACCTGTAATTCATTGGGTTTCTCCAGATGATAAAATAATGGCCAACTCATCCAGGACCGCTTCTTATCGAAATGGAACCTTAGATATACTAGTTACAACTATCAGGGACGATGGAGCATATACTTGTATAGCAATCAATGCTGCTGGGGAATCGACAGCCCAAGTAGACCTAAAAATGATCCCGCTGCCTCATCGCAATAATGGAACAGTTAGCGTATTGAGACAGGATCCCGGCTCTTCTGACATCACCACTTCATCAAAGACATCGGTCAACGCTACAGAGGAAAGGAAAGTTCCAGAAACTACGGTTGTGGTGACTGATGTCACTTCATCTTCTGCACTGATAAGATGGTACATGAACAGGTCGGCCTATGTAGTATGGATGTTCCAGGTCCAATACAACTGTACAGCAGATGAAACACTGGTTTACAGGTAAGACACCCAAACCTTTCTTATAATGTATCCAAGCTTAGTACCGCAAGCTAACCTGCTCTATATAGAAGATATAACTTGCTCTTTCTCTACTAGGTTTCTAAGACATGGTGCAGTAAAGTAAAACTTTACTTTGGGGGTAAGGTACACATTGGGAACGCTTATTTTCTCAATGCATCTTAAAAACAAAAAGCAACTTTTTGCAAACAGTCTTGGTTACAATTATGTATCCATGGTAACAGACTACACAAAACACTATGTAGTCTGATCCTGCAGCGATACTACATCCTTTCACTGTCCTCTGCATCTAGCTAATATACAAGAGGTATGGGACAGACAGGAGACAAGACGACTGGGTTTACAATGCACACGGTTTATGCTTCTTTTTTTGTGAAAACAATTTACAGCTTGCTTGATTTGACTTTAGTGGTTACTATACTTCTGTCCTCCTGTATACTGCGCCTCTGTACTGCTGTCCTCCTGTATACTGCACCTCTATACTCCTGTCCTCCTGTATACCACGCCTCTGTACTGCTGTCCTCCTGTATACCGCGGCTCTATACTCCTGTCCTCCTGAAAACCGCGTCTCTGTACTCCTGTCCTCCTGTCTACCGCACCTCTATACTCCTGTCCTCCTGAATACCGCGCCTCTATACTCCTGTCCTCCTGAATACCGCGCCTCTACACTCCGGTCCTCCTGTATACCGAGCCTCTATATTCCTGTCCTCCTGTATACCACGCCTCTATACTCCTGTCCTCCTGTATACCACGCCTCTATACTTCAGTTCTTCTATACTCCTGTCCTCCTGTATACCGCGCCTCTATACTCCTGTCCTCCTGTATACCACGCCTCTGTACTGCTGTCCTCCTGTATACCGCGCCTCTATACTCCTGTCCTCCTAAATACCGCGCCTCTATACTCCTGTCCTCAAGTATACCGCGCCTCTATACTCCTGTCCTCAAGTATACCGTGCCTCTATACTCCTGTCCTCCTGTATACTGCGCCTCTATACTCCTGTCCTCCTGTATACCGTGCCTCTATACTCCTGTCCTCCTGTATACCACGCCTCTATTCTCCAGTCCTTCTATACTCCTGTTCTCCTGTATACCACACCTCTATACTCCAGTTCTTCTATACCCCTGTCCTCCTGTATACCCCACATCTACACTCCTGTCCTCCTGTATACCGCACCTCTATACTCCTGTTCTCCTGTATACTCCACTCCTACACTCCTGTCCTCATGCATACCATGCCTCTCTACTCCGGTCCTTCTATACTCCTGTCCTCCTGTATACTGCGGCTCTATACTCCTGTGCTCCTGTAAACCGCCTCTATAAGCCAGTTCTTCTATACTCCTGTCCTCTTGTATACCCCACCTCTACACTCCTGTCCTATTGTATATCGCACCTCTATACTCCTGTCCTCTTGTATACCCCACCTCTACACTCCATTCCTCTTGTATGTCGCACCTCTATACTCCTGTTCTCCTGTATACCCCACCTCTACACTCCATTCCTCTTGTATGTCGCACCTCTATACTCCTGTTCTCCTGTATACTGCCTCTATACTGCTTGTTCTCCTTTACTGCACCTCTATACTCCTGTCCTTCTATACTCCTGTATACTGCCTCTCTACTCTTATCCCCCTTTATACCACCTCTGTACTCCTGTATACTGCCTCTCTACTCTTTTCCCCCTGTATACCACCTCTGTACTCCTGTCCTTCTATACTCCTGTCCTCCTGTATACTGCCTCTCTACTCCTTTCCCCCGTATAGCACCTCTGTACTCCTGTCCTCCTGTATACTGCCTCTCTACGCCTTTCCCCCGTATAGCACCTCTATACTCCTGTCCTTCTATACTCCTGTCCTCCTGTATACTGCTTCTATACTGCTTGTCCTCCTTTACCGCACCTCTATACTCCTGTATACTGCCTGTCTACGCCTTTCCCCCTGTATAGCACCTCTATACTCCTGTCCTTCTGTATACTGCCTCTCTACTCCTTTCCCCCTGTATAGCACCTCTGTACTCCTGTATACCGCCTCTATGCTCCTGTCCTCATGTGCTAGTCTGCAAGATATTGGTGGTATTCAGCACAACACAGCCTGCAGTCAGCACCATTGAAGGGCAAGCATCAGCAGGTTAGACAAATCCAATCTGCTGATATCCCCCTATTGCACACGGGTGCTCAGGATGAAGGTATGTCTCTTACTTTCCTCCTGCGTGCGGTTCCTGTGCTGTTAGCATTTTACTCCTCAGTCCAGAGCTACATTATGAGCACTGCCCTGCTCCCATCATGCATGCCGGCGTACTCCTTCTAATGATAATCAATGGAGCAGGCAGATCGGCTGGCACCATAGGGGCGGGGCAGTGCTCCTAACGGTGCTCTGGACCAAGAAATACAATGCTAACAGCATGGGAATGGCGCAGGAGGAGGAAAGTAAGAGACCTTCCTCCTCTGTGCCCTGTGCACAATAGGGGGACCTTTATATGGGAAGGATGAAGGACCAACCATGGTTGGTCAGTCAGGTAATAAAGGTGTATGGGTTCCTATTCTGTCTGTTGGGACAAAGAGGAGGCTGCTGTAAAGTGATCTGTACAGCATTACAGCGTCAGGTGACACCAGTCAATAAATAGCACCAGTATAAGACAAAGGTAAAAATCACAAAGTACGCTTAGTAATGTTTCACATTCATCTTAAGGTGACAGACTCTGTCTATTCAAGCAACATACACCATGGCAACGTTTCGACCCAGCAGGGTCTTTTTCAAGCTTGAAAAAGACCCTGCTGGGTCGAAAAGTTGCCATGGTGTATGTTGCTTGAATAAACTTCCACCAATTCTTTACTATTGGATGCTGTCGGAACAATTCTTCTAGAACAGTATATGGTCTCTAACTGGGATTGGAGACCCTCTGGCGTGCGTCCATTCTCCACAGCGTTGAGAGGCATCTTCTACCAATTCAGGTGCTGTTCGACTTTTCACTATAGAATCTGTCTATTGTCATCAATGTGCACTGGGCTTGCTCAACTCAGACAAGATGGTTGCCCCTATAAAAATGTACAAAAAAGGAAAAAGAAAAATACAAATCACTAAAATTAAAGGGGTACTCCAACGAAAAATCTCTCTTTCAAATCAACTGGTTTCAGAACGTTATATAGATTTGTATTTTACCTCTAATTAAAATTCTCAAGTCTTCTTGTACTTATCAGCTGCTGTTTGTCCTGCAGGAAGTGGTGTATTCTTTCCAGTCTGACACAGCGCTCTCTGCTGCCATCTCTGTCTAAGACAGGAACTGTCCAGAGCGGGAGAGGTTTTCTATGGGGATTTGCTACTGCTCTGGACAGTTCCTGACATGGGCAGAGGTGGCAGCAGAGAGCGCTGTGTCAGACTGGAAAGAATACACTACTTGCTGCAGGACATGCAGCAGCTGATAAGTACGGGAAGACTTGAGATTTTAAAATAGAAGTAAATTACAATGCTATATAACGTTCTAAAACCAGTTGATGTGAAAGAAAGATTTTCGCCGGAGCACCCCTTTAATTTTAGTGATTAGAATTTTGCTGGAGTACCCCTTTAAATGTAGGCAATGCATTCCCTTTAAGAAGAGCAAAGAGCAAACAATGACACTCCTATCCGAGTTACTGATGATAGTTATATACCAGAGAAGAGGACAGATTAGCCTCTCTGATTGTTTACTAATAGTTTGTCCTTACAATAATCCTTACATTTATATATATTTAAAGGGGTTATCCAGGGCTACAAAAACATGGCTACTTTTCACCTCTCTTGTCTCCAGTTCAGGTGCGGTTTGCAATTAAGCTCCATTTACTTCAATAAAACAGAGTTTGAAACCCCACCCAATCTGGAGACAAGAGAGGGGGGGAAAGTGGCCATGTTTTTGTAGCGCTGGATAACCCCTTTAAATAAGCTAAAAGACCAAGTATACAGAGGTGTGACAGGAGCTATATATTCAGCATCAGGAACTATGATGGGAGTTTTTGTCCACCTGGTGCAGAGCTCAAGTGGAACAGTCCATGCAGCTTGATCACATAGGAATTGGTGAGCCTGTTGAGCACACAGAAACACATCTAATTTCCAGGGGGGTCACCATGAAATCACATGACCGAACTAAAGGAAAGGATTACAGGAATTTTTAAATAGAAAGGAAAAACCAAATTAGGTACTGACTGACTAGGTGAAAGATGGGGGAAAAAATAAAATAAAAATTATAATATATATATATATATATATATATATATATATATATATATATATAATCTGGGAATGCTCATTTAAGCATGCTTGGGGTAAACATATATATATCCTAGGATAATAATACAAGGACAGCCTCAATAAACAACCTTCTATGTTCATCATGCAGCCCATTTCTCTGGTACTGCGCATACAGATCATTTCGGGGGGTCTCAGACCTTTATATTACTGGATGTACGTGCTGGTGGAGAGCTATAATTATCGGGATAATGGTTGCTCATCATCCGCTTGCTCTCTAAACACACAAAACCCCCCAACTCTATAGATGAATAATAAATATTAAACAGGTCATGTATGCATAGCTAATCGCATCCATTAGGAGACAGGCTAATAAAACCCAGTAAGCGGCAGATAATATACATTTCCCCCATTTTATGTGACCATTGCCCCCGCTCCGAGGCTCGGTCTGATCTTCCTGCATCAGTCACACTTTTCGGACAGCTGAACCTGATTACTGAGCCATGGCGGTTCATTTCAGGGCAGTACGCAGATCTAGTGTCAGCACTCCGGTCTCAGGGGGGATAATGGAGCCATATTCCAGCGCCTGTGGGAGAGATATAATAGAATTCTGCCGGTAAGAGCAATTTCCCTATAGATTACCAAATGACGAGACCCAACAGACATCAGGAGGCGGAGATGAAACGTGGTGATTAGGCCCCGGTATGGATTGAGAGGAAAACGATACACCCCGGCCAACAATGCCGAGGACTAATATCTGTCAAAGAGCAGTAATGACAGGAATAAATCTCCTAAGACTTGGTTTACGGTGTGATCAATGGTCCCAAGTCACGATGCTGGTAGCGGGAGGCTGGTGCCATATTGTAACGGGGGAGACGTATACCGGGTAATAAGGGTAAATACGGATTAGGATTTACTAACGCTAGATTAGGGATAGGGAACCTTTGGCCTTCCAGCTGTTGCACAACTACAACTCCCATCATGCCTGGACAGCCTTCGGCTGTCCAGGCATGATGGGAATTGTAGTTTTGCAACAGCTGGAAGGCCAAAGGTTCCCTATCCTTGGGCTAGATGTACATTAAGAGGCCCAGATACGGTCATGGGGGAGATTTATCAAACATGGTGTAAAGTGAAACTGGCTAAGTTGCCCCTAGCAACCAATCAGATTCCACCTTTCATTTTCCAAAGAGTCTGTGAGGAGTGAAAGGTGGAATCTGATTGGTTGCTAGGGGCAACTGAGCCAGTTTCACTTTCCATAATGTTTGATAAATCTCGCCCCTGGTGTGTAAATGGATACGTGCCTTCTCCCTTACCTCAAAACCAACTACAAATACCATCTAACTTTATTTAAAGGGAACCTGATGCCACTTCTGACCTGTTTATGTTAGTAAATGATTGTGTTTCCCATGAAACAATGATTCTAGATCATCTATTTATATGGCTCTGTGATGTGCCGTTCTTCGATTATTACAAGTAAATAACCAGTTCGGTTTTTACCAGTCAGGGGCGTGTCCCTACACTGTTTAAGGCTATCCAACCAGAGCTCACTTTGTTTGACAGTGCAGGGACATGCCTCCAATCGGATATTTAGTTATATAGAGGAATAACAGATTAATGGCGCAACACAGAGCTATGCGAAGGGGTGATGCAGAATTTTAATATATTGGGGAATAAAAAAATGTACTAAGTAGAACGTTCGGGAGACTTAAGGGGTACTCAGGCGGAATTTTTTTTTTTTTCTCAAATCAAATGGTTTCAGAAGGTTATATAGATTTGTAATTTACTTCTATTTAAAAATCTCAAGTCTTCCCATTCTTATTAGCTGCTGCATGTCCTGCAGGAAGTGGTGTATTCTTTCCAGTCCGACACAGTGCTCTCTGCTGCCACCTCAGTCCAAGACAGTCGTAGGAAATTCCCATAGAAAACCTCTCCTGCTCTGGACAGCTCCTGTTTTGGACAGAGGTGGCAGCGGAGAGCACTGTGTCCGAATACACCACTTCCTGCAGGACATACAGCAGCTGATAAGAATGGGAAGACTGGAGATTTTTTAAAAAGAAGTCAATTACAAATCTATTTCATTTCTAAAACCAGTTGATTTGAAAAAGATTTTTGCTGAGTTATGTATAATTATCCTTCTTTTATATAATTTTTTTTTTATATATATATTGTTATTATCATCACCATTTTTTTTAAGAGCCCCAAACTGTTCATATTAACAAATGAGCAGTAACTCACCCCAACCACTCTGCTCTGATACTCTGGTCAGCACCGCAATCTTCCTGCTAAAGTGGATGTCACATGATCGCCACAGCCAATAAATGGTGTCAGAGGTCACAGCCTCCTGGCATCACGGCTCCCACCCCTGAGCAATAATGCCAGGAGTACAGCCTGTGACCACTCAGGCCACTGATTGGCTGTGGCAGTCACATGACGCATGCTCCAGGAAGTCGACAAGGGTGACGATCAGTGCCTGAAGGGTAGATCAGCATTGGATGGGTGAAGTGGGTCAATGCTTGTTTATTACTTTTAATTGATTTATTTTTAATATTTTTTTTTTAAATATGTTTAACCCCTTAATAGAGATATGATGGATTGTCTAGGATTAAAAAAAAAAAAAAAATTTTTTTTTTTTTTTACAGAAACCATGCCCCCTCTTGGTCATGGGCTGGTACTGCAGCTCAGCCACATTTACCTTACTGCTTTCTATTCTACCAGGCCTCTGTCTGCCCACAGCTCATTGCTCATTCCACCTAGTATGATAAATAATAGGAGGTAGCTGAGGGTTATGTATGCTGATACTATAATAGACCAGGACAATAGATTGGATATGCCATACATGTCTGACTGATGGCAGATACTCCTCCAATATGTTGCCATTTCCATATCTCTGATTCACTATAAAGGAGGGATTTCGCTGCTGGTTACATGGACTGGACACTGACTCATTCACAGTCTAGCCTCACAGATATATAAAATCTCATCTGTAATAAATTAAAATACTAAGAGACCCTGTTACTCCCCCCCCCCCTCCACCATCTAAACTTCAGTAATCAGTAATTGAGTTAAAAAATGCAGATTCTGAATCTGTAATTTTTATCTTTCTATTCACAGCATCCCCCTCTGCATACTGATGAAGTGTTAGTAGTCCTCACCATTACCAAGCTAGGAGTCTGCTCTATGCATTTATTATTGCTGCACATCCCACAGAATCAGGATCTTTTCAGCAATTTACTGATTATTGTAATTTAAGCGGGTTTCTTAAGGTGACAGAGTCACTTTAAAGGGATTTTTTGGGTGGGATGTATTTTTATCTCTCTGTGCAAGGAAACAAAAAAAAGTCATACTCAACTATCTCAGTCACCTGCTGATGCTGCTCTGACACCACTCAGTTCCTAACAATGTAGTTTTCTTTCTAGTCCCTATGATGTTCTGTTTGGGCAGGAAATGGCTGCTCAGCCTATCACCGGTGTCAGCAGAAAGTTCCTGTCATAACAAAATGTCACATGAACTATGAAGAGGAGGACATCTGCAGCGACTGTGTGGTGTCAGAGCAGCATCAGCAGCAGAAACTATGTGGTGTCAGAGCAGCATCAGCAGCAGAGACTGTGTGGTGGTCAGAGCAGCATCAGCAGCAGAAACTGTGTGGTGGTCAGAGCAGATTCAGCAGCAGGAACTGTGAGGTGTCAGAGCAGCATCAGCAGCAGAAACTGTGTGGTGTCAGAGGAGCATCAGCAGCAGGAACTGTGAGGTGTCAGAGGAGCATCAGCAGCAGGAACTGTGAGGTGTCAGAGCAGCATCAGCAGCAGGAACTGTGAGGTGTCAGAGCAGCATCAGCAGCAGGAACTGTGAGGTGTCAGAACAGCATCAGCAGCAGGAACTGTGAGGTGTCAGAGCAGCATCAGCAGCAGGAATTGTGAGGTGTCAGAGCAGCATCAGCAGCAGGAACTGTGTGGTGTCTGACACCACACCGCTACTGCTGCTGCTCCTGCGGAACGGTGTGGTGTCAGAGCAGCACCAGCAGGAACTGTGTGGTGTCAGAGCAGCATCAGCAGAAACTGCAGGAGGTTATCCGGACAGGATAGTATGTATCTTATTTTTCACTGCACTGGGGGTCATTAAATGAAATACCTCCTTGCCATTAAAACCCCTATAAAGGTGATCTTTGCTTAAAATGTACTTGTCCCTTATACAGAAGATAGGGGACAAGTAAGATATTTTCCATCTCCATGCCCCCCAAGCAATCTACAGGTCGGGCCCTAGCTCCTTTGTTTGGAATACAGCCATAGGTTGGCACATCACCCGCAGTACTATTCATTGTTTATGGAGCCTCTGGAAAGAGCTGAGTGCTGTACTTGTCTTTCTCTGGCGGCTCCATTCATTTTCTATGAAGCTGCTGGAAAGAAGCGCTGAGTGCTGTACTCTGATCTCTTCATCGATTCCATAAAGAATGAACAAAGCTGCAGGTCACGTGTCAACCAATGGCTGTATTCAAAACAAAGGGCCGAGGGCCGATCTGGAGATCACTGGGGGGCATGGAGGTCAGACAATGGGATAGGGGACAAGTACGTTTTTAATCAGAAAACCCCTTTAAGATCTTCAGTTTTCTCATATATACAATTTTACAAATAGTGTGAGATTATAGTAACATTAAATTAAACGACGGAAGTAATTCAAGGTGTAAAGCAGCAGAACGTTTTTGTAAAATGTCCAAAACAAATGACATTTTTTTTCTCCTTTCAGAATCCTGCCTTCCACAACCAAGCACTTTTCCTTGAAGCACCTAGTTTCAGGAGTAGATTATGACCTTTGCATTTTGGCCATTTTTGACGATGTCGCAACCTCCTTGGCTGCCACTAAATCCTTGGGATGTGTTCAGTTTTCCACGGGAGAGGCGTACCCGGACTGTCGATCGCTGCATGCTCATTTTCTGGGAGGCACTTTAACCATCATCATCGGAGGAGTCATCGTGGTGACACTGTTGGTCTTTACGGTGGTTATGATGGTAAAATATAAAGTATGCAGCACGGCCCACTCTGACATTCCAAAAGTGACCAACGTTTACTCCCAAACTAATGGAAATCAGTTAACGCCCAATGGCATGCTTCTACAAAGTAGACTAAACGAGTCCGCCAAAGCCAGTTGTTCCCAGGTGACGTATAAAGAGGATTCCGGGAGGATCGTCCATGGAGTTAAACCTCAACGCAGAAAGGTCCGACACAGAGACGTCTCAGAGAAGGTTGTGGATAAAACGATGAAGACTTCAGATCCTGAAGGAACGCATTACGGATCTAGTCCTGAAGATGGGATCGGTTTTGGTATTTCAAAAACAAAGCGCAGCTGTTCTGTGGACATGGGGGAAATGGCGACCACAACTTGTTATAGCTATGCCAAGCGATTGAGTGTCATATGGACAAAGAGGAGCCAATCTGTGCATGGCATGCTTTCACACTGTGGTGCTGAACTACCCAAGGGAAAACCAGTCTTATTCACTGGCTCAGATGAGTTAGAAGAAAGCGTTGTGTAGTTCCTATTACTTGCCGTTACGGCCACCACCTCTCTAAAAATACAGAGGAAGCACAAGGACTCATGGTGAGAAGCACCATAGGACACCTTAATGACGAGCCATGAACAAGCACTTTTCCTTATCAAGATAAAACAACATAAGCACTAAACCTACAACCAGACTGCAAACCGGATAAGCACTCAAATTGTCGGAATCTAGGGGAAAAAATTCTCTGACCTAAAAAAAAAAAAAAAGTATATTGTATTTGTATATGGTTGGAAATGGTGTCCTTCTGGTGACATCTTGTGATTATATCCTTGGATGTATAAGGCAAAACAACCTTCCAGATCCGAAGGGCATATTTTTGAAAAAGCATAAACGTCTATACAGGTCATAAATATTAGGTGACAACTTCAAGGTGATTGATGGAAGCCAATGCTCACAAGAAGGACTATCACAGTCTATCAAGGTGCCACCACCGTCTCTACATACAAATTTGGGTGAATATTTGCTAGGTGGGTTCACAAAGCCATGGAATATATAATTTACCATACAAGCTATAACATCAATTTCCGTTACATTGCCCAACCGCTGGCTAGGACAAGGCCAATCTAGTTCTACTTAGTCTACGGGCAATGGATTTCCGTGTGTGCGCACCACGCTTGGCATAACACATTGCAATGGATCCAGAGTGGAACCTTGTTCTAGTTTGCCATTGAACCTTCTGCTTTTTTCCTGATTTACAGGCAAGTTTACTTTTTTTCATAAATGCAAAATGTCTAACACGGTGAGTTACAATGACTGCAGCACTTTAAAGTTCAGATATAAAATATACAAAATATCTTTACTCATTGGATTTTTTTTTATCATTTGCCAATAAAATAAAAATCAAAAAGGAAAAAATTGCAGTCGTGTCTTGAACTGAATTACGAATCAAGCGGCCGGTGAGTTGGAGAATTTCCATTTTTTTTTATTTCTGTGGGCAAAAAGTTTTTTTCCCTCCAACAATCATAGTCCATGCCATAGAAACAAAGCTTTATTTAAGGAAATTAAAGGGTCGTCACTTTCACGCTGCCCAAATTGAGAGTCATCAGGCCAGTCCTTAAAGGGGTTATCCAGCGCTACAAAAACATGGCCACTTTCCCCCCTACTGTTGTCTCCAGTTTGGGTGGGGTTTTGAAAGTTCCATTGAAGTAAATGGAGCTTAATTGCAAGTAAATTGGAGCTTAATTGCTCAGTTCCATTGAAGTAAATGGAGCTTAATTGCAAACCGCACCTGAACTGGAGACAACAGTAGGGGGGAAAGTGGCCATGTTTTTGTAGCGCTGGACAACCCCTTTAATGGCTTCTCCTCACCCAACCAGCCATGACTAATAGATTTCTCACTGTTAGAGTATTTGAGTATAGAGAGTGAGCTACCAAACAAGGCTGATGGGATAAGGAGAAATGGCTGGGCATCATCGTGATGACTTGTGGTTCGGGCAGCATGAAAGCGATCATAGGTTCCCTTATTACATATTACAGAGAGAGAAAACAAAATAATAAGTTCTAGTGAGACTTGAGCTCCATGGCAAAAAAGTTATTTTTTTTGCAAAGGGAGGCCGTTGTAGTTGCATTCCTCAACCATACGTGTATGTATAACCTGGGCCGATGAGAATATGACATTCTATTATTGTATTATACCATATTTTTTTTCCCTTTAATGGGAACACATTATCAATTTCAAGCTGCCTGAACCACGAGTCATCGGGGCGGTCCCCAGGCTTACCCTACTCTAGATTGGGTATCAAACAAGATCTATTAACCATAGCCAATGGTTCGGGAAGGTGGTGCTGGGGACTACCCTGATGACTCTTGGTTCAGGCAGCATGAAAGTGATGACCTGTCACTAAGTTGCTCTCCATAGTTTGGAGTTGGCGCCAGAAGATCATGTTGCCAATGAGGTCTGGGGAGTCTTATTACTTAGAATATAGCTTGTACATGAAACTTGCGTTCCCTCGACAAACTGATCTTCTGGCATCAGCAACATTTCAGCAACAAATTGTCTAAAGGAACACAGTAATGGGTACGCTTTAAGGCTAAACGCCAAGTATGTATAAGGGAACTATTACACAAAATGATTATCAGCCGTACTTGGCAAATTAACAGCGATAATTATTTCATGTAGTAGCTCGCGTTGAAAGGCAAAATTCAGCCAACATGCATAATGTCGGTTCATCGTTGTCTTTCAGCATGTTCTAAAATCCCAATGACGGTAGTGGCGGTCTGTTGCCTGTCGCCCCATACAATAGGGCCCATCTTTAGATCGTCCGGGCATCCTTTCCCAAAACCCCACGTGCCAGGGGCAACTGAGCCAGTTTCACTTTACACCAGTTTGATAAATCTCCCCCAATGTGTTTCATATTACAATCACTTAAAGGGGTTATCCAGTGTTAGAAAAACATGGCCACTCTCTATTTGAGACAGCACCACTCTTGTCCCAGTTTGGTTCCAGGTTTTGCAACTCCGTTCCATTAAAGTGAACAGAGCTTAATTGTAAACCGCACCTGAACTGGAGACAAGAGACCATGTGGCCATGTTTTTCTAACACTGTGATAACCCCTTTAAATGGGAGCTGAGCTAAAGTTACAGGTCTCCACTGCCGCATCGTGAATGGAGCCAAGCAAATTTCGGTCCCATTGACTGCTTACCGCGGGGGTGTCGGGTGTCAGCCCCCACCAATCAGTACGCGGATGATAGTTCATCAGCATTTGTTGCCAGGAAAACCCCCTTTAAGTAGATATTGAAGACCAATACACGTGCACAGGGATGTCTGTATAACCGACTGCCCTTTCATACTATGTGGGTATATTCCGGCAGATTTGTACAAGAAATTCCGCGACTGAAAAGAATTTCCATTCATTTGAATGTGGCGGCTTTGGCGACGCGCAGGCAAATTTCTGCCCTTCAGATGAAAGGAAGAATTTTCTGAATTTCTGCAACCAATCTGCCACATGTGAATTCACCTTATACGTGCGCACGCTCGGGACGCCAGGTACATCTGTATTCATCTTGTCTGTCGGCTTCAGCCCGGCTGTAAACTTCAGGGTAATTGTATCTTGTCTTTACAATTTGGGGGAATGATAGGTTTTTCTGCAGCCGGTGCTTCTCCCGTACGATGTGATTTATTTTAATGGCTTTTTGGAGATCTTTAAATGTGCATATGCCCTAGCCAGCAGTTCTGAGTGCACCTACCAGCTCACATTATTAAACACTGCTCGTGGCTATAGAGAGAAGATATCAGCGTCGTAAACTCCTGCTCGATAACATCCAGTTAGAGCGTGAGCCAATTATAGGATTAACTTAAAGAGTACCTGTCATTTTAGGTAACTTTTCAGGATATTGCTGTGTATACGAGGAGCAGTGCTGTGTTTAGTGCCCCTCCCCTTCAAATTCACTGGTTTCAGAAAGTTATACAGATTTATTATTTACTTCTATTTAAAAATCTTAAGTCTTCCAGTACTCATCAGCTGCTGTATGTCCTGCAGGAAGTGGTGTATTCTTTCCAATTTGACACAGTGCTCTCTGGTGCCACCTCTGTCCATGTCAGGAGAGGTTTTCTATGATGATTTGAGTCTGCTCTGGACAGTTCCTGACATGGACAAAGATGTCAGCAGAGAGCACTGTGTCAGACTGGAAAGAATACAGCACTTCCTGCAGGACATACGGCAGCTGATAAAGTACTGGAAGACTTGAGATTCTTAAATAGAAGTAATTTAAAAATCTGTATAACTTTCTATAACCAGTTGATTTAAGAGAAAAGGTTGGATAACCCCTTTAACAGGTCAAAAGTTATTATTACTCCGGGTCTGCGTATTCAGTCCCTGATTGGTCAATAGAATGGAGCGGGGAGATGACCACATTGCCACACAGTCAGTTCCCCGATCTGAATCAATGAAAAAAAAACATGACCCACTTCTGACATGGGCTTCTCCCAATCGGTTAGCGTATGAACACTCAGACCAGGACCGCTCAAAACTTTTGACATCTCTCTGACGGGTCAAGATACTTATATAGCGACAGGGGTTTTCCTAATGATAACATCAAATCTGAATTTTCTAATAAATGAACACAATGTTATGAATATTTCCCCCCCCCCCACGCTTTTCTTCTGCCTTTGATGCACACTGCTCTGTTGTCTTTATTAAACTAACATCCTGTCTGGTGTACATCCTATAAACAGACTTCATGTGTACACTCTAGCCAGGAATACAGTCAACCTTCCTCCCATTATGTGGAAGGGGCTATAGTTAAAAAGTTGGCTAAATTCCCGGCTAGAGTGCACACACAGGAACAGGAAGTGTGTTATAGTATATATGTTGCACTGAAATGATAGAATCAGGGATTTGATCAAATCCTGGGAAATGATGAAATGACTGTTCCATCATTTCCCTTGGGATTTGATCTAATCACTGACCACTTTCAGGGAAATGATGGAATGAATTCTATCATTTCCCCCTGCGACATAGAATTTGCTTACCGTATCGCCTCTCTGCTTCCCCCAGCCTGTCCTCTCTGCTCCCCGTCTGCCTCCACCGCCTCTCTGCTCCCCGTTCCGCTCATTTCCCCTGCTACACACCTCCTGCTCCCCGGGCCTGTCCACTCCGCTCTCCGTCCGCCTGCCGAGAGGTGTGCCACTCTGCTCCCCATCCGCCGGTCCCATCTGCTCCGCCCTGCGACATGCCTCCTACTCCCTGTTTGCCCCTACTCCGTATGCCTACGGGCAGGTGTGCCGCTCTGCTCCCTGTCCGCCTCTGGTCCCGTCCGCCTCCGTCGCCATATGCCTGTCGGGGAGGTGTGCCACTCTGTTCCCCCATGCGCCTCCGCCGCTATGCCTGCCAGCAGTTCCCGCCCGCACCCGCCATATGCCTGTCGGGGAGGTGTGCCACTCTGTTCCCCCATGCGCCTCCGCCGCCATGCCTGCCAGCAGCTCCCACCCGCACCCGCCATATGCCTGCCGGGAGGTGTGCCGCTCTGCTCCCCCGTTCGGCGCCAAACATAGAGCCGGGTGACTCCTCGATCCTTCATTCCATCATTTCAGTGATTTGATCAAATCCCTAGGGAAATGATGGAACGGCGTGTTCCTTTCATCATTTCCCAGGATCATTTCACCGCAACATATACACCAGACAGGAAGAGGGGCTAATGAAGACAACCGCGCAATAAAAACAGAATAAAAACATTAAAAAAGATCAAATAAAAGGGCAAAAATACTAAAATATATTCGTTTATTCGACGTCTGAAAATAGATTTTATTGTTGGAAAACCTTTTTATAGAATTGGCCAGAATCCAGGAGTCTAAGTGGGCACTAGAGTGAGGGTAATACGGTGTTCTGCTGAGTGATATTCCCTACAGCTCGGAGGAGCTAAGGACACACTCCGTAAGGTAGCGTCTCTAATACCCCTATGAGATTTTCAAGTACAGACTGTAACAAATACAAAAATGATGAATTCATACAGTGCGAGGATATACACGTACATCTATGTATTCCACAAGTTAGATCCTCCTGACCACAGCAGACGACGTGGGTGCACGAGTACCATTCAGCGTTATTGACTATTCATACATCACCCCGTGAGTTGCAGAAGTCACGTCGCGTTGGGGCGCTGATGTGAAAGGAGTTTGATATTTCACGTTAATGATAGCCCTCCGCTTCCGTGCAGCGGGAATCAGTCGTCTCCGTCTTAAAAAGCATTTAAGAAATGTCATCCTTCATTAGAAGGTTCGTCAATCAAATACCACGGCTGACTCACTCACACGCGTCCGTGTCACTCGTTCGCTTGTCGCATCTCGGCGCGTTTGGAGGAGAAACAAATTGCACTTTTCAAACAGTAAAAACAAGTCTATCAGAATGAAGGCATCTTATAGATAGCGGGAAGCAATCACCGCAGCCGCGCTCTCTCATGGGAAGAACGAAACTTACTTCCGAAAGGTGGCGAGAATTTTAATAGGTAGAGCCCCGGACTTACTAGACCAGAGAGAGATAGAGAATGTAGCTGTAGAAGAGAGGCTGAAGGTCGTATCAGACAGCCTGGGAAACTTGGCAAACAAGCTCTGATCTCATTGATCGGTAATCGTTTACTGAGCCTAATACACGGCTCTGTAATCGTGTGGCCAGGGCTGCATCAACGATCACTAGATCAATAGATGCACATATACTCTATTACACGGACAGCGTGTCAGAATTGAGTGACCAGCAGACAAATGTAAGTTTTCTGGTTGTCTGCTGGTCGCTGATCCTAGTACACTAGGCAAAATCCACCCAGCCTTAAACAGAGACATTTACTTTTAAGATTAAACTGGTGACAAAAAAGTTAGACAGATTTGTAATTTACTTTTATTTTTTCTGACAATTTTTTAATTTGCTCTATACAGTCTTCCAGTACTTATCAGCTGCTATATGTCCTGCAGGAAGTGGTGTATTCTTTCCAGTCTGACACAGTGCTCTCTGCTGCCACCTCTTTCCATGTTAGGAACTGTCCAGAGCAGGAGAGGTTTTCTATGGGGATTTGCTACTGCTCTGGACAGTTCCTGATATGGACAGAGGTGGCAGCAGGGAGCAGTGTGTGGGAAGAATACACTACTTCCTGTAAGGTCCCCTTTGCACTTCTCTGGTCGTTTTTACGATCAGGAAACACTTATAAAGAAACCTTTCAGTAGGCTTTAGTTGCATGGGAGGTAGCGGCCTCTTGTGAGGCATAACATGGTTGACAGTGTTGGGAGCCTTTGCTTCCTAGCCTGTCAATCACAGTGCCACATTGATTGTATGTGCTCCCAATCAGGAGCACATACAATTAAGAGGTCAGCACCCAGTGGCAATAGCCCGGGCTGCCCCCCAATGCATCCAGAATTCTGAACAAATTCCAGATGTGGCTCCAGAGTGGTCCAGAATTCTGGATGCCCAAATGGGTTCTATGAGGCATCTGTGCCAGAAAAAAAATACAAAGACAAAAATAGGACATGTCCTATATTTTCCAATGCTACTTTCCGTCACGGACACCTTTCAGGAAAAATCCTGAAGAGTGTCTGTGCCCAATAGAAACGTATGGGCCAGACAGCAGCAGATAAAACAAATATATAACTTTCTGACACCAGATGATTTGAAAGAAAACATTTTTCACCGGAGTACCCCTTTAAGCAACAGAATGTAATGCCGATCTGCTGTTACTAAGGACACATTCATAAGACGTCATCCGCTTTACAATTGATGAGTGCGCTTTTCAGCTCTGGGCGGGGGTTGACGGCCTTGAGTTGGAAAAATGTAAAGAAGGGCAAATAAATGAATAAAGGGCACAGTAATGTGAGTTATAAGAAGGGATGGCAATGATAGATGAGCTCAGCCTTGACTAGAGGTGATTAAGGTGGGAAGGTTATCTCGCTTGTGCATATATATATAAAAGCGTCTGAAGGGTAAAACTTACCCCTCGCTGTATAAGCTTCCATGGCAAACAGGATTAGAGTAGAACATAGGCTGAAAGAGTCACTTTTTATAAATTGTAAAATGCCCTATAGTTTCCAACCTTCTTCAGGATGAAATGCATAGCCAATTCATGACTTTCAATGAACCTGTATACCATATTGGAAATACCGGCCTTCGTTTTAGTAATAGGTGTGTGTGTGGGGGGGGGGGGGAAGGCTTGTGTCCAAACTAAATAACCCCGAGCTTGAAAACCTGTGTGCAGTTCACCTACTCCCCAATTACCTTGCTCCTTCTTATATACAGGTGCCATTCCATATTCCATGTGTCATCTGACTAAGCTACGTTCTTGTCGTGTCCATCTAGGTCTTCTCTAATGCATCCCATTATATTATTAGCCTTGGCAGCTGCTGCCTGGCATTGATCACTAAAGTTGAGTTTACTGTTCACCAATACCCCCAGGTCCTTTTCGGTCTGGTGCAACCAAAGGAGACTAAGGGCCCTATAACACTGGATCATTATTGTGTGAAAAATCGTTATATCGTTTGAATTTAAACGATAATTGCTTTGTGTAAATGCAGGCAATGATCAAACTACCAACGAGAAATTGTTTATGTGTCAGGGATTGTTGATTTTGTGCCGTCACTTAAATCACTGTTAGGCCTTATCCACACGTCCCCCGGACAATTGTCAGTGGTTGCAGATCTGTGACCACGGATAATTTTAGGGCCCATTAAATCCGTGCTGTAACCCTTGCCACGGAAAAATAGTACAGGTCATAGTGCAGATGCTGGCACGGAAGCCTCCTTCTGCTCCTGTCACCTGCTCCCATCTCCCCCGCTCCAGTCTCTCACCCGCTCCCATCTCCCCCGCTCCAGTCTCTCAACCGCTCCCATGTACCCCCCTCCAGTCTCTCACCCGCTCCCATGTCCCCCGCTCCCGTTTCTCACCCGCTCTCATCTCCCCCGCTCCAGTCTCAACCGCTCCCATGTACCCCCGCTTCAGTCTCTCACTGGCTCCCATCTCCCCCGCTCCAGTCTCTCACTGGCTCCCATGTTCCCCGCTCCAGTCTCTCACTGGCTCCCATGTTCCCCGCTCCAGTCTCTCACTGGCTCCCATGTTCCCCGCTCCAGTCTCTCACTGGCTCCCATCTCCCCCGCTCCAGTCTCTCACCTGCTCCCATCTCTCACAGGCTCCCATCAGCTCCCATCTCCCCCGCTCCAGTCTCTCACTGGCTCCCATGTTCCCCACTCCAGTCTCTCACTGGCTCCCATGTTCCCCACTCCAGTCTCTCACTGGCTCCCATGTTCCCCGCTCCAGTCTCTCACTGGCTCCCATCTCCTATGCTTCAGTCTCTCACTTGCTCCCATCTCCCCCGCTCCCGTCTCTCACCCGCTCCCATGTACCCCCGCTTCAGTCTCTCACTGGCTCCCATGTTCCCCGCTCCAGTCTCTCACTGGCTCCCATGTTCCCCGCTCCAGTCTCTCACTGGCTCCCATGTCCCCCGCTCCCGTCTCACACCTGCTCCCATCTCCCCCGCTCCATTCTCTCACCTGCTTCCATCTCCCCCGCTCCCATCAGCTCCCATCTCCCCCGCTTCAGTCTCTCACTGGCTCCCATGTTCCCCGCTCCAGTCTCTCACTGGCTCCCATGTCCAGGGGCGGTCTTGGCATTTCTGGGGCCCCAAGCGAAGTTGTGTCTGGGCCCCCCCCCCTCGACACGCGTTCCAAAACAATAGACCGCTGTGTGTTGTCCCCAGTAGTATATACCCCTTGTGTCCTTCCCCCAATAGTATATACCCCTTGTTTGCTTCCCCCAGTAGTATATAGACCCCTGTGTGTTCCCCCAGTTATATATAGCCCCCCCCTCGTGTGCTCCCCCAGAAGTATATAGACCTCCTGTGTGCTGCCCCAGTAGTATATAGACCCCCTGTGTGCTCCCCCACTAGTATATAGACCCCCTGTGTGCTCCCTCAGGGGTATTTAGCCCCCCTGTGTGCTCCCCCACTTGGATACAGACCTCCTGTGTGCTCCCCCACTTGGATATAGACCCCTGTGTGCTCCTCCAGTAGTATATAAACCCCCTGTATGGTTCCCCCAGTAGTATATAGACCCCCTGTGTGCCCCACCAGTATTAAATAGACCCCTTGTGTGCTGCCCCAGTAGTATACAGACCCCTCAAATGGCAGCAGCGAGCGGGGCAGCAGCCCTGTCCAGTGGTCTTGAGCACAAGAGCGGGGCGTGGGGGCCCCCCTGGATGTTGGGGGCCCCAAGCGATCGCTTGGTGTGCTTGGTGCCAAAGACCGCCACTGCCCATGTCCCCCGCTCCCGTCTCACACCTGCTCCCATCTCCCCCGCTCCATTCTCTCACCTGCTTCCATCTCTCACAGGCTTCCATCTCCCCCGCTCCCATCAGCTCCCATCTCCCCCGCTCCAGTCTCTCACCTGCTCCCATCTCCCCCGCTCCAGTCTCTCACCTGCTCCCATCTCCCCCGCTCCAGTCTCTCACCTGCTCCCATCTCCCCCGCTCCCGTCTCACACCTGCTCCCATCTCCCCCGCTCCCATCTCTCACCGGCTCCCATCTCCCCCTCTCCCGTCTCTCACCAGTTCCCCTCTCCCACCCCACAGCTCCACAACACCAGCACCGCAATCAACAGGCGTCCACATCATTTGCCCTTTTGCTGGGATCAAATGGAGTAAATGATGGTATTAAGGATCGTAACGAACGACTATCGTTCTGTGTGATCTGGAGAACTATTTCAGGTAGCGCTCCTTTGCCATCGTTTATCGTTAGTCTAATAGAACCCCCAAGGTCTAGCTCTCACGTTCCGATACACATCGTCTGTTTATATGGTGTGTGTATAGAGCGAATTATCGGAACGCCTGACATCATGTATCATTATGATGCCGGGAGCTCCAGAACAGTTTCAATCTTTGCAGTACTTTGACAACTACGAGAGCTCACACTCTATATAGTGTATAGGAAGGACACAAGCTTATAGATGTACTGTATTGTCTTACGCAGAGCGATTTGTTTTTCTCACTGTGTGAACTGTGCAATGGCCGTAGATTCCCATGATGGATGTTACGGCTTTCTGGTATTATTGTAAGGTATATGCAGGCTGTTATGTCATATTTTGTTCTGTCAGCTATATAGGGATCTATATATAGGACTTATGAGAGACTGTAACATATTCTGTGACTAACAACTTACAGCGGGGGTATAAGGAGTCATTACATGACCAAGATATTCAGCATGTTCTTGCAGCTGTTCTAGTTAACCCCTTAAAGAGTTGAGAAAATGGCAGAAGACAAGGCTGCTCGCTGTAAATATATATACACATTGCTAGATAAAAGCCATAGAAACAAGAACATGTAAAGATTGGTGAAAGGTCAACTGGTTTTGCAACTTCTACTGGTACTGGCAGCGATAGAGAGTGGACGGTAATGGTTCATATATGAAGTATCACAAGACCTCCACTATAACAGTGCTTTTTATCTGGGTGCCTGCCAAAAGCTAAAATGCTGGAAGCCAACCCAGAATTCACAGGGTGACTAGTAACAGATGCCCGCTACTATGCAAAGTCTATGAGTGCAACATTACCATAAAAATAATAATTTCAACTTACTATCCTATTGGGTTCTGCATTGGTTAAAGGGGATATCCAGCGCTACACAAAAATGGCCACTTTCTTCCAGAGACAGCCCCTCTTTTGTCTCCAGTTTGAGTGGGGTTTGGTAACTCATTTCCATTGAAGTGAATGGAGCTTAATTGCAAACCACACCTTAACTGGAGACAACAGTTATGATGTCTCCTGAAGAAAGTGGCCATGTATTTGTAGCACTGGATAACCCCTTTAAATGTTAGTTTTGTTAGATAAGAATATTCACGGTTCAGGATGGGCCATCAGCATGGAATTGGTGGGAATTGCTGATCAGCTGTTTGAATACGACAAGTCTGCAATACCCTGTACGACCACTATAAAGTGCACGGCATAAGAGAACGTGCCAATGGTGGCCATCTTCAAACAGCTAAGAGGCGGGTGTGCCGAGAGTCAGTCCTCTCTACTGATCAGATATTAAAGGGGTTATCCAGCGCTACAAAAACATGGCCACTTTTCCCCCTACTGTTGTCTCCAGTTCACGTGCAGTTTGCAATTAAGCTCCATTTACTTCAATGGAACTGAGTTTCAAAACCCCACCCAAACTGGAGACAACAGTAGGGGGAAAGTGGCCATGCTTTTGTAGTGCTGGATAACCCCTTTAAAGGGGTTACCCAGCATTACAAAAACATGGTCACTTTCATCCAGAGACAGCACCACTCTTGTCCCCAGTTTGGGTGTAGGTTTTGCAACCTGGTTTGATTGAAGTGAATGGAGCTTAAAGGGTTCGCTCAGCCACTCAGTGAAGGAGGCGGGATCCGTTTGAAGTCCGCTCGGATCCCGCCTCCTTCACTGAGTGGCTGAGCGGCCCTAAAACGTAGCGTCTCGGGTGGCGTCAGACACCCGGAAGCGGCCGGGAACCGGAGCGCCGTGATTCTGGACCGGCCGCTGAAACCGGGGAGGTAAGTGGACGTCTTTTATTTCAGCCACCTCCTCCCCGGTCCCCCCAAAAAAGTGCCCCCACGCTGGAGCACCCCTTTAATTGCAACCCACACATGAGCATTTAGACAAGAGGGATGCTGTCTCTAAAAGAAAAGTGGCCATGCTTTTGTAGCGTTGAATAACCCCTTTAAAGCTTATCTCAAGGCCAGGCCATCAATATGTGTGTAAACTTTAAATGTCCCTGTCATTAAAAAAAACTTGATCTCTTAATAAATCAAGATTACTACATTTCTTGTGGGTCTAATAAAAAGGTAAAAAGCAAAGTTTCATAAAAAATAATTATATTATTATTAATGGAGTACTCCGGCCAGGACCCAAACCCCGGGAAGGGGATGAAAATAATAGCGTCCACTTACAACCCTGGCTCCAGCACTGCCGCTGTCATTCCGCCGCTCCCTGTTGTCCGACCACTTCCTGGTCTTGAGATGGGACACAGTTATACCTGCTGACTGGCTGAGAGGGCCTGCCATGTCACGTCTCAAGTCCCGTCTCAAGATCAGAAAGTGGCCTGACATCAGGGGAGCGGCGGAATGTGAGTGGCAGTGCTGTAGCCAGGGAGGTAAGTGTGAGTTACTGTTTACACCCACTTCCTCCCCAGACATTGTCAAAAAGTGGTCCAGGCTGGAGTACCCTTTTAATATAATAAAAGTATATTTTGTGGCCACCTCCATAAAACAAACCAGAGCAAAACCAGCAACCATTACAGCTTTCACTCCCAAAGCTGCTCCGATCTGACAAGTTAATATGGAGCAATGTGGACACTTTGTCTGAACAGCGTTTTATTCATGAGGCCATTATGTATAAGTAGGGAAGGAAAATGGATGTTGGAAATGATACATCATGGCAGGTAACCGAAATAAAGCATTAGCTATTCATACTATTTCTTTCCACAGTGTTCAATTTCAGATGATGACTGCTAAGAGGGTAACATTATACAATGACTGGAGGCTTTTTACAGCAGGTTTTTTTTTTCCCAGGACAAAAGCATCCATGGGCAGTCTTTAGGAGAGGGCATCAAGGGTTAATGTTATAGCACCAACATAAACTGCAGCGCTTTACAACTGGGGAAGTAAAAACAGGTAGACTGTCAAAGGGTCTCAGGGCATCTTACAGTCTAAAGGCTAGAAACACACACGCAGGGGCGCACACAAAGACAAACGTATCAGTCTTTAATTTAAATGGTCACTCGTTCCCACCATGTGATAGCCTATCCGATATGTAACATGTGAGTAACCAAAAATAACTCCTTACCCTAGAAAAACTGTTCTAAAGTCATTGCCACAAACCCAATGCATCAGTAACCCATTTACCCCCATTCGCAATCTATGGTAGTGTACTATATAAACCTTCTCTTCGCACAATGCGGCCTGTTCAGTGCACTCTAACACTGTCATGGCATAGCAGAGAGGAGTTTGCACTTTATTGGTCAGAGAAGTAAGGGAAACAAAGCCCCTGTGTGAGTACTACTGGCAAACAGCAACTGTGGTCCGGCCCCCTGAAACGATGACAACGAGAAATATTTGTGCACCATGGAGGGGTCTCTAGTGAGAGCACTAACATCACCTTGTCACTACTCTAAATGGTTAAAGGGGAACTCCGGGCAGCCCCCCCAACCCCCAAAAGACTCTCTTGATGTGGTTCTACAGCGGTCCCGCTCCTCTGATGCAGTTTTCTGCATGCTCAATCTCTACTGATGTTCCTCCTCCCTTGCACTGCTATCAGACTACATTTCCCAGTAGTCTTTGTGGTGCACTCTTAGAACATCCTGCTCCAAGGCCTCGATCGACCACAACGTTTGACGTGTCTTTGTGCCCCAGTGGAAATTTAAGGGTCCCTACAACTTACATAGGGTTACAATGTCTTGGGAGTACTCTGGTGGATTATGAAATTCGGAAGCTGGCATGGTCGGGAGGGGGGAATTTATTACAAGTATTAACATACCTCTCCCTGTGCACGTGGTGAGCGCCAGGTTTGGCTGTGGGACCCCCACCAGGCTCCGGTATCTCTGAAGCAGACACGTCACGACCCGGCTGATGGACTGGGGTGGGACAGCACTCCAGTCACTTACTGGATAAGAAGCCAAGACAGGCCTTCACCCTCCCTTCCAAAGTTGTGACATCATTACAGGAAAATGCCTTCCAACGCAGATCCCTCTGCTCGGGGCATAGGGTGAGGTATGTCCGTACTTGTAATCAATTTCCCCCAGCTGGATTTTATAATTCGACGGATTTCTCCTTTATAGGTCTTGAGAGCAGTGCTAGGGCTCACGACTCTTTGGACAAGGGTCCAATTGTCCTAGAGAATTTGGGACAACTGGACTGAGTTTATGCCGGCCAATTCGACTAAATAAGAACCAAAAATGAATTTTTTGGAAATTCTCTAGTTACAATCCCAGGATAAGCTCCCAGTTTAACATCACTCATTGAGATGGTTTCAGAAAGTCACGCAAGGGACTAACGCTCTACAATATTTGATACGCCGAGAACAAACTTTGAACGTCAAGTGCTTAAAAGCTTGTAAAGCTATTAATTTAGGTTAATTCCGAGGGAGAAATGTCAAGTAGGGAAGAAGGAAAGAGGCAGGTAAACTAAAGCTGATTATATCATAAGAAGCAGAGCGTCTCTCCTAGTATTAACTCAAGTGCCTTACTGAAATATTCGGTTTTCCCTCCGCCCCGTGAATAATGACGGGCGCCACGGATAAGACACAGATTGATGCTGTGCCAATATGAGTGATGTCTGTCTACCCGGCCTGCAGACAACAAAAAAGTTCACCTTGAAATCAGCCGGCACTAGAAATTAATTGAAGCTCTGCCGTTCCTTTACAGGTTCCAGAATGGAGCCGGCTCCCAATATAATTATAGTGTTATATCTCACGGCCGGCTACTGGGGCTGCATATACTAGAGGTACTCGGGTGACGGATGAGCAATAATGGCCTTTCTGGGCATGGAAAAGAAAATTAGGAGGGCTCAGTAAAGATGGCGCCACCAGAGCGTGACGGGCGCAGGGTACAACC
Organism: Dendropsophus ebraccatus; assembly: GCF_027789765.1. Lineage (NCBI taxonomy): Eukaryota > Metazoa > Chordata > Amphibia > Anura > Hylidae > Dendropsophus > Dendropsophus ebraccatus. The sequence continues at coordinate 22,186,293 of NC_091457.1, read as the reverse complement.
AATGGCGATTTGCTCCAGTAACTTAGTGATGATCATGGTTTTATCTGGAGACAAGTAGAAAGATAGATGGCAAAAATCAATAGTATTCGGTCTGATCTTTGAAGCAGCGGAGCAGAAAGTGAGCCGGAGAGGGATTAGGAGGAAGAGAGAAGATGAACACTTTTGGGGAAGAAAAAAGAAGATAGAAGAGGGGATGGCACATAATACAGGAGGATGCTAAACTATGCATGAAGTGTGGGCAAAGGAAAGAGCGAGCCATAGGCAAAAGGCAATAAACCATTGTACAAAGTGACCGCAAAGAAGGCAGCAGCCTTATTACAGCGGAAAGTAGGGGCCAGCCATCCAGCATCTCATCGCTCCGCTCTTATCATACACTTTAAATAATGCAGCGGGAGGTGGAGAGAGGGCATCATTACGGAACCTGGATGTTGCATGGGGTGCTGACTCGCAGACTAGAAACGCAATGAATTATTTAGCTCTCCGAGCAGAACTGCAATTATTTCTGAATTAATAATTACCCGGTATGTGAGCAGCTACAGGATGCACAGGACGGGGGCTGTATGTGCTGCCAGACAATAAGCTAACATTCAGGATGTCGTAAGAATGTAACCTGATGATGGATCTGTACTGAGTACAGGGCGCAGAGGATGAAGGTTTGTCTCTTACTCCATTTTTGTGCTATTAGGAGTTGACTCTATGTTAATATGGTGCGTTGGTGCACTGGGGCGGAGTTACCACCTCCAGTGCATCGATCCGCCCATTTAGCCTGCTCCTTCTAGTGAATATCGGCAGAGCGGGCTGGCTGGATCTGTGCACTTGGTTGGTAGTCCCACCCTCAGTGCACCGGATCTGCCTAGCCAGCCTGCTCCTTCTGGTGTATATCAGCTGAATCTGTGCACTGGGTTGATAGCCCCGTCCCCAGTGCACCAAAACACCTAATTAGCATATATATTAACCTCTAGTAGCACGGAAACGGCACAGAGGATGAAAGTAAGAACGTTACCCTCATCCTCAGCGCCCCTTGTGCAATAGATCGGCCACACATGGTTTTATCAGCCACCCAAAATATCCAAATCAGCTGAGAAATGAGCATGATCGCTGGACTTTTCACACTGGCCAACTACCAAGAACAAGTGCTCACGCCTATGGTGGACCCTGGGGGGCGGGGCATGGTCAAATGCTCCTCCATGTCAGCCATCTTATGGACAGAGCTAAAATTAGATTCCCCTCCTCCAGGCTGTCCCGCTCTGTGGTGAGGCTGTCCATAAGATGGGCGTGCATGGAGGAGCATGTGTCCATGCCCCGCCCCCAAGAGTGCAAGACTGAGCCTGTATATGCCTATGGTGGACCCTGGGGGGCGGGGTATGGTCACATGCTCCTCCATGTCAACCATCTTATGGACAGACTCACCACAGAGGAGGGCAGCAAAGCCTGGAGGAGGGGAGTCGGATTTTAGCTCTGTGAGGTACACAGGGAACAATTTTACTATAAAGTGGCCAGCCCCTTTAAGATATCTGGGAACAAATGGCACACCTCTTGAGAGATGTCATTATATTAGTAAATCCAGGCCGATGCGTTGTCCATTCCTCTGAATGAACAAACAATTGTGCACCACCATTCCCCTTTTAGGGTGTGTCCTATATGGAGTGTACTATTTGCTAAACATCTTTCCTCCCCCGATCCCATGTACATTTGCTCTACGGCACAGGGGGGGTAATTGCGCTCCTAACTGCTTACAAGCCAGTCGCTTTCCCGTGTCCCTTCTTGTCTCGCACCGCAGGGTAATTGGAGTCGGCCTTTGTCAGCAAGGATCATACTGTTTTTGATCACAGAAGGCACAGTAGGAGCATTGGCTTCTTGGAGTTTTTCTATCCCTTTAGCAATGTTAATGGAGCACAGAATTGTAATTTTGTCTGCCGCACGGAAAGAATACAATAAAGTGAATAATTCATATTATATCTAGCAAAGACACTAAATTATATTAAGAAAAAGTATCGGATTTGGATCCCTTTTTTAAAAACATATCCCATTTTTTAGGTTAACCCTTTCTAGTGGTGACTAGGTGATGATAGGGCTCGTACCGCTGTTATTAAGCCTCTATGGTGCACAACTATTTCATTCTCTTCATTTTAGAGGGACTGGGCCAGAGCTGGGCTGTTACCAGTAGTACACACACAGGCGTTCCTTTCCCTTACCTGTCTAGCCAATTGCGGCACAGAACCTACTCCTCACTGAACAGAACAGGCTGGGATTGTGTTAGAGGAGATTTACACAGTACATTACTATGCATGACATTAATTTGATCCTAAATCAAAGACACAATTAAAGAAAAGGTAAGTAAGTGGGAAGCCTTGATTTACCTTTAGGGGCAGTGTGGATCACAATTTATAAATACACACCTTTCATCCATCAGATGGAGAAAAGTAGAGCTAAACAGTAGTGACCATTTAAAAGGGTGCTCTGGCCGCTTCCTGATCTGTGACTCGGCTTGAGACGTGACGTTTCCAGTTTACTCAGCCATTCAGTGGTAGAGACGGGATCCCGCTACGGCCGCCAATGGCTGAGCAGGTTGGAAATGTCACGTTTCAAGTTATGTGACAGACCAGGAAGTGGCCGGGCACAGCAGACTGGAGTATCGTAATGTGGAATCTGGCGCTGGAACCGGAGAGGTAAAAGGATGTTGTTGCCTTCATCCACCCCCTCCCCGGCCATAGCGAAAAAAGCCAAACATTGTGGGAACACAGCCAAAAAAACGTTTTAACATCCTATGGGTCAGACCCAGGGGCGGATTAACTTTACCATAAGCCCCGGGCTGCTCACCAAGCCTGGGTCCCCCCACCCCACTGTAACTATGGAAGCACTAGCCTGGCGTTCATAGTACAGGACAGATAATGTCATGATGTCCTGATTTGTGCAAAATTGCCATAAAAAACTGTGATTTTTGCAAATCATGGCGGAAGTGTAGCCAGGACACAGTACACCACTGAAAGTATAAGTCTTTTTGGGTGGTCATGGGCCCCCCGGGAGCTCAGGGCCCCGGGCTGCCGCCCGAAAAGCCCCTGTTATAAACCGCTACTGGTCAGACCCCATTGAAAACAAGAACAAGTCATAAGAAGCACTCGGCTTTATGCTTCCCTCCCTGTCTTGTCTTGATTTCTTATAGTAAGGGCCTTATTACACGGGACGATTATCGTTAAAAAAAAGAGGAGGAGGCGCAGGAGGAGGCGACAGGACCACCGCAAGAACGATCATAAGTAACGATTATCCTTTCGTTTAATTAGGTGAACGGTTTATTTGAGGTCGTTTGAGATCGTTTATCGTTAAAAAAATCACTTTGTGTAGCAGTACCTTAAGTCTATGAGGGCCATTTCCTTCAACGAGGAGAAAAGCTCAGTTAAGACCTCGACCAATGAAAACTTTTGACATGTTTTTATGGCCTGTCAGAAGTTTTTTAAAGTGACAGTGACTCTTTATTTTGTCTAAAATGTTTTTTAGTCTACACATTCTGCTGTATGTATTCATTGCGAGTGTTCCCTGATGCAGACCTGAAATATACATAGCAGTATAGCAGGACACTGTAGAGCCATACAGCGGTATACATCAGCCAATGTTCACAATGCAAAAAAAGTGCATCATACAGTATACTTTGTGACCTCTTTCAGGGCAATGGTTGGCCTATGACTACATTTAGAGTATGTGCCTTATAGGTTGCACACAATAGGGGGCATTTACTATAGTCTTAAGCGTGCAATTTTTCTACAGAGTATTCGCCTGTTCTTTAACAAACTATTCATAAATTTGTAAATAGAATTTTTTCAGAATATTCACAAAAAATATGCAAACAAACATTATGCAAATTTTAGATTGAATACTCAAAACAGGCAGATAAAAAAAAGTTGCATCTAAAAAATATTCGCCTGTCTAATACTGATTCATAAATAGAACAAAAATAGCCAAAAATCCAAATACAGTGGTACCTCGGTTCTCGAACTTAATTGGTTCCGGAAGGCAGTTTGAGAACCGGGCACTGTTTTTCCATAGGAAATAATGTAAGTGTGTTTAATTGGTTCCAGCACCAACCAATAATTACCTACAGTACCAATATATTACACTGGTAAGTGCTCAGTATACTCCCTAGAGTACAGGACAGAGCAGCACAATACTGTACAGGACATTATACACAAGAAACATCCAACAAAAATAGTCATTATACTACAGTAGTGACTAACTCCTCACTAGGGCTGGGCGGTCCCCCTCCCTGGCACCAGTCCCGTCCGAGCGCCCCCACCCCCACCCGGCCGGGGAGCGCTGCCAATGTCAATGTGCTGTGTGTGCAGGGACGCCGGACTTGACGGGTGGGCGCATGGATGGACAGATGCGGCGGGACGGGGCCTCAGGCGGGTGGGGAGGGAGGGGGTGAGGGCGCTCGGACGGGCGGGGGGCGCTTAGACTGGACGGCTGAGGGGGGCGGGGCACTCGGGCATTCTCACCTGGGCCCTGCTGCTCCTCCACCTCCCGCTCTGATAACGGCGTCCCTGCAAATGTTATTGTGCTGTGTGCAGTGACGCCGGAGGAGCAGCTGACCTGTAGTCCCCTCAGTAACAGTACAGGGCTGTAACATAGGAGGAATGGATGTGCTGCAGCGGGCAGGTTAAAGGGGTACTCCAGCGGGGGGGGGGGCACTTTTTTGCTGGGATCGGGGAGGAGGTGGCCGAGGGAAAAGACGTCCACTCACCTCCCCGGTTCCAGCGGTGGGTCCCGCATTGCTGTGCTCCGGTGCCCAGTTCCCAGCCCGTTCCGGATGTCTGACGCGGGCGCGAGACGTGACGTCTCAGGTCCGCTCAGCCATTCAGTATCCGCCCTCCCTGTATAGTCATACAACCCTATCCGCCCCCTGTATAGTCATGCATTCCTATCCACCCCCTATCCCTATGTGCTGCCTGTATAGTCCTGTAACCCGATGCCAACCTCCTGTATAGTAATACACCCCAATCCATCCCCCCATAGTCATACACACCTATTGCCCCCCCCCCCCCCATATAGTCATACACACCTATCCCTCTGTGACCTCCTGTGTATACACACCTATCCCTGTAGAGGCTGTATACCTGTATATACACATCCAGGTCTCTGCTAAGACCCCTTAATAATGACAAATTATAATAATGATAATGAGCAGCAACCCATGGTTAGTCTATTTCTTTTTTACTTTTTTCAAAAATCAAAATATCGCCAGTTTGGCATGGCAAGTGGCTGTGGTTTGCAAAAGGGGGTGTGTCATACATATCGTTCAATTATCGTTACCGCGGCTACATGTGCGATAAACCACGATATTGATTTAGGCCATTATCGCCCAGCCTTACTCCTCACACATCCTTTATTGTATAGAGTCCCCCCCCATCCCTGCACTGTTACAGATGGGAGATGGTGGTGCACTGCCTGTACTACTACTGTACTGTATATGCACTCCAGCAATCTTATACAGTACTGTACAGGATGGGAGATGGTGGTGCACTGTCTGTACTACTACTGTACTGTATATGCACTCCAGCAATCTTATACAGTACTGTACAGGATGGGACATGGTGGTGCACTGACTGTACTACTACTGTACTGTATATGCACTCCAGCAATCTTATACAGTACAGGATGGGAGATGGTGGTGCACTGCCTGTACTACTACTGTACTGTATATGCACTCCAGCAATCTTATACAGTACAGGATGGGAGATGGTGGTGCACTGCCTGTACTACTACTGTACTGTATATGCACTCCAGCAGTCTTATACAGTACAGGATGGGAGATGGTGGTGCACTGCCTGTACTACTACTGCACTGTATATGCACTCCAGCAATCTTATACAGTACAGGATGGGAGATGGTGGTGCACTGCCTGTACTACTACTGCACTGTATATGCACTCCAGCAATCTTATACAGTACAGGATGGGAGATGGTGGTGCACTGCCTGTACTACTACTGTACTGTATATGCACTCCAGCAATCTTATACAGTACAGGATGGGAGATGGTGGTGCACTGCCTGTACTACTACTGCACTGTATATGCACTCCAGCAGTCTTATACAGTACAGGATGGGAGATGGTGGTGCACTGCCTGTACTACTACTGCACTGTATATGCACTCCAGCAATCTTATACAGTACAGGATGGGAGATGGTGGTGCACTGACTGTACTACTACTGTGCTGTATATACACTCCAGCAATCTTATACAGTACAGGATGGGAGATGGTGGTGCACTGCCTGTACTACTACTGCACTGTATATGCACTCCAGCAGTCTTATACAGCACTGTACTGTATGTGAAGCCTCACCACTGCTAAACTCACTATGTACAACCCACCATCCACGCTCGCAAAAACGTTCAGATACCGAGTACTTCAAGACTGGGGGCCCGAAAAGTGTTTGAGAACCGAGCAAGAGTTTGAGAACCAAAGCAAACTTTCCTTGAAAATACAGTTTGAGTTCCAAGCAGTTTGAGAACCGAGGTACCACTGTATTTACCTTACAAGAGGTGCAAAGCCCTTAAAAATTTCCCCCCAATGTGTTTAGCCCCCCCCCCCCCCCCCCCAAATGTGTTTTTACAGCATCCCATGCACGGAAAAGTACAAAAATAAGATGCAGTTTGGCGAGCACTAACTTTTTTTTTGTACTCCTTTTGCCCTTTGCTGTAGGCTTTGTTAAAGGGGTACTCCGGCAAAAATCTCTTTCTTTCAAATTAACTGAGTTCAAAAAGTTATATAGATTTGTCATTTACTTCTATTTAAAAATCTCAAGTCTTACAGTACTTATCAGCTGCTGTATGTCCTGCAGGAAGTGGTGCATTCTTTCCAGTCTGACACAGTGCTCTCTGCTGCCACCTCTGTCCATGACAGGAACTGTCCAGAGCAGCAGTAAATCCCCATAGAAAACCTCTCCTAATTTGGACAGTTCCTGACATGGACAGAGGTGGCAGCAGTGAGCACTGTATCAGACTGGAAACAAAACACCACTTCTTGCAGGACATGCAGCAGCTCATAAGTACTGGAAGACTCGAGATTTTTAAATAGAAGTAAATTACAAATCTATGTAACTTTCTGAAACCAGTTGATTTGAAAGAAAAATATTTTTGCCAGAGTACCCCTTTAAAATCTGTGGCGTTATTAATTGTGCTGTTCATAGTGTAGATTTGTGTCGACAATGTCCACACAGATACCACAGCCGGCTGTAAAATGGTGTCGGTCGTCATAAGGGTTAAATTTGTGAATACCATTTGTACCTTAATTAATTGAATCATCAAGTTGTACGTCACAGACCAAATGACTACTAACACTATTTTAATGCCTGCTCGGAGTGTAAAGATAGACTATGAGTAAGGCCTCACGGCCAAAACACGTCACTGAGATTTTTGTACAGGACGCATTTCATTTGAATAAATCAATAAAGAAGAACAACTTTTACCGGCATACCCTGCTGCAGGATTATTGTATATGGACCAAAATATGTATAGCCTTAAAGGAGTAACCTGAAGAATATTTTGTTTTCTTACATTTCAATTACCGTGTCTGCAGTGCTAGTGACACAGGCTGCTTCCCCCAGACTAATGCTAACATATAGAATAGACCTCAATAGGACATCCTCCTCAAATAGACACTCCAGCTAGCCTACCAACTAGCCTAAAATAAGGCACCCCCCGAAAGTAAGGCCGCTAAACACATCCCCCCCGAACCAAGCCCCTCCCCCCACCTAATCCCCTTGTGGACCTTGACAGCCGGAGCTGCAGGCACACTGGTCTATGGCCTCCATGTCTATCCACACGTCCCAACGTCCTGCCGCCGCACTCTCCTGGTCTCGCTGCACTTGTACAGATCGTTGGCGAGTATGCCGGGGGGTTCTGAGGGGAGAGAGCCGAAGGGGGAGGCCTGGGGGAAGAGAGCCGAAGGGGGGAGGCTGAGGGGAGAGAGCCGAAGGGGGAGGCCGGGGGGAAGAGAGCCGAAGGGGAGGCCTGGGGGAAGAGAGCCGAAGGGGGGAGGCCTGGGGGAGAGAAATAAGACATCCCCTAAAAATAAGACATAGTTCCCATTCCCTGTATCCATCCCCTCCTTGGTTGAACTTGATGGACATGTGTCTTTTTTCAACCGTATTAACTATGTAACTATGTAACTTCCCGGGGGGAAGAGAGCAGAAGGGGGAGACCGGAGGGAAGAGAGCCGAAGGGGGAGGCCTGGGGGAAGAGAGCCGAAGGGGAAGGCCGGGGGGAAGAGAGCCGAAGGGGGAGGCCGGGAGGAGAGAGCCGAAGGGGGAGGCCGGGAGAAGAGAGCCGAAGGGGGAGGCCGGGAGGAGAGAGCCGAAGGGGGAGGCTGGGAGGAGACAGCCGAAGGGGGAGGCCGGGAGGAGAGATCCGAAGGGGAAGGCCAGGGGGAGAGAAATAAGACATCCCCTAAAAATAAGACATAGTGCTTCTTTGGGAGCAAAGATTAATATAAGGCTCTGTCTTATTTTTGGTGAAACAGTAGGGTTTGAGCATTCCTGCAGTTCCTAAGACAGCCACAAGTAGCAGCAGAGAAGCCATATTGCTCCTTACTGCTGGCAATCAATATAAGAAAAATAAATATTATATATTCTTCGGGATACCCCTTTAAGAGAGATGGGAACTAGCTAAATCTACGGCCAAGCTACTTTTTAAGACTAGGCTAGTAATGGATGACTAATCCATGGCTCATTATCGGAACGGAGAAGTGGTGAACTGTGAATAAAGGGTTTATCACAAGACACAGAATTTTTGGAATGTTTAGGATATATATACACACACACATATATATATATATATATATATATATATATATATATATATATATATATATATCCATCCTCCATTTTTAATGAGAAGGGATAAATAGGAAGGAGGAATGAGGTCTCTGTACTGTAAAAGCTAAAAATTCCTGAAATGAAGGCAATACTGTAGTCACTTCTCAGAATAAATTCTATAGATAGCCGTGTCCTATTTTCCATGAAGTATACACATTGTTACTTTCAAGAAGAGTACTCAGCACCGCCGCTGCCGCCGAGCCGCCATCTATGCTGTAATGCACTTTTGTACGACCTCTCAGCATAAAAACCCTCCACGATTCATAACTGGTTTCTGATCTGTCTCCTTGCTTAAAATATCCCGCTATCACCTTTCTGCATTTTCACATAACAGCTTTCCTACAGCCGGCCGTCCCCTGGGCTTCGATACTGCTTAGTGGCCTTGTCGACGCGGCAATGGGAGCGAGACAATACAATGATATTTGAGCTGGGTGCTAGGTCAGTCCTACCTTCACTCCGCGGATTCGGAATTCCGCCAGCGCTCGGCTCATTTTGGTAGCTGCCACTTGCTGATCTTTTGCGTGTGCGATGACCTTGACGAGAAGGGAGTCGTAATGTGGGGATATGACCGCTCCTTGGAAGGCGGATGCACTGTCCAACCGGATGCCCATACCCTCGCCGCTCCTAAACACCTGTAACGGGAAGAAAGAAATCAATGAGTAACACAATGTAGACCATGAGGCAGAATCTAGAGGCTTTGCATACATATACACTGGGTGCCTAGCAAATCTATGAGCTCAACGACAATCCATCTCTGTAAACTTCTAATAACATAAGCAGATTTTCATATTCGGTCACTTTTTCCCTTCCTTCCATTACTTAAATTAACTCTTCCTAAAATAGTGAATGTAAGAAACACTATAAAGTATCTTATCAGAAAAAAATGCCTTTTCTATTGTGTCTATAGCAAGAGCAAAATCCTTCCTCCTATGCAAGTATACAGTGAGAGCAGAATCCTCCCCATATGTATATATGGTGAGAGCAGGTTCCTCCCCTTTTTGTGTATATACAGTGAGAGAAGGATCCTCCCCTCTTTGTATATACAGTGAGAGAAGGATCCTCCCCTCTGTGTATATACAGTAAGAGCAGGATCCTCCCCTCTGTGTATATACAGTGAGAGCAGGATCCTCCCCTCTGTGTATATACAGTGAGAGCAGGATCCTCCCTATATGTGTATATACAGTAAGAGCAGGATCCTCCCCTCTGTGTATATACAGTAAGGGCAGGATCCTCCCCTCTGTGTATATACAGTGAGAGCAGGATCCTCCCCTCTGTGTATATACAGTGAGAGCAGGATCCTCCCCTCTGTGTATATACAGTGAGAGCAGGATCCTCCCCTCTGTGTATATACAGTGAGAGCAGGATCCTCCCCTCTGTGTATATACAGTGAGAGCAGGATCCTCCCCTCTGTGTATATATATATATATATATATATATATATATATATATATATATATATATACACACAGTGAGAGCAGGATCCTCCCTATATGTGTATATACAGTGAGAGCAGGATCCTCCCCTCTGTGTATATACAGTGAGAGCAGGATCCTCCCTATATGTTGCCCCTTGGCTGAGTCCTTCCCAGAGGGATTTCTGGCTAGTCCTGTGTTTTGAGACTCTTCAATGAGGCTCCATGGGCTCCTCTTTTGCATATTCATGTTTTCCAGGGAGCAATGCACCTAGGACTTCACTGCATTGAGCGCTTTCACTAGCAGCCGGCAGTGTTGTCGTTTGGCTGGTCTCCCTGAGTTCAGCAATCTGTTTCTCCTCCCTATATGTGTATATACAGTGAGAGCAGGATCCTCCCCATATGTGTATATACAGTGAGAGCAGGATCCTCCCCTCTATGTGTATATAGAATATAGGAGACATCATGGCGGCTAGTCTCCACCCACTTGCTCCAGGACAATTAGAGATAAAGGTAGCAGAGCAGGAACCTGCTGACAATGCTATATATATTATATATATATATATATATATATATATATATATATATATATATACACACACACACACACATACACACACACACACACACACACAGATATATACACAGCTTATCCTGAAAAGTCTCCTGAAACAACAGGTACACCTCTAATTTACAGGGCACATACCCACAAATTTTCACAATGTCGCTTGTATGGAAATATGCCACCTATGCCATGTGAACATGTCCTTACCCAGCACCTGCACAGCCCTTCTGATCTGAACACGTATAATGGTATCTGATACCGAATAATACTAACAGACGCTGAAGGCTAAATCGGAAGGCATTTCGCCAAGAACAATAAGAGTAAAATGCCTTTGGCTTATATGCGATATAAAGAAACGCTTTCATGTGAAATATACTGGAGATCATAGGTACAATCAAAGAAAGCGAGATGAAGAGAAGTCAGACCCTGTTAAAAAGGCGACGGATCTAGCCAAACATATTAGAGGCCCTGCAGGTGACTACACCGTGCCATAAAAGTCAGCTGGTCACGCGTAGTCTGGGGGGGGGGGGGGCAGTATGGAAGATTCCAGAGGTCTCCATGTTTGAAATAAAGTATATTCAGTAACATGAGCAAGCCAAGGACTAATGGAAGAATGGCTTCGAAAAGTGGAGCGAGACATTAAAAGGGTTGCATTAGTACTCACTGTATATACTGACAGCAGCTCCCTGTGTGCCTCATAGAGCTAATATCAGACTCCCCTCCTTCAGGCTGGGCTGTCCTGCTCTGTGGTGATTCTGTCCATAAGATAACCGACATGGAGGAGCATGTGACTGTGCCCCGCCCCCGGTATCCAACATAAACATATATAGGCTCAGTGTTTGACACTGGGGGCGGGGCATGGTCACATTCTCCTCCATGTCGGCCATCTTATGGACAGACTCACCACAGAGCAGGACAGCACAGCCTGGAGGAGGGGAGTCTGATTTTAGCTCTTTGAGGTACACAGGGAGCTGCTGTCAGTACATACAGTACGCTTACAAACATTCTAAACAATTTTACTAGTGGCCAATCCCTTTAAGTCGCCAAAGCTACTCGCTCACAAGCGTTAGATCTAGATGGATAGGTTCAGGCAAGTTAAAAAAAAAAACACACATGATGGAAAAAAAGATGTTATTTATAGAGAAAAACTTAAGTATTTGTCTACGCAAGGTTATACAGACCCAAAGCAGGTTGTCAAAGCAAGTGATTTATGGATCCCAGCGCTAAGGCTTCCCAAGTGCTGCTCAAACTGGAGAACAATGACAAGTGCGAACCATACATGAAACAGGTGACAGCTGCAGGTTAACCATGCGGATGCTGGGTGTACTGCATATGCATAACTAACACAGAAGTCTCGCAAGCCACTTTCGTAGCAGTACAGAGCCTCAGCTTAAGAAACAGGGTGCCCCCTGGACTGATGGGTGACAGTCCCCCCCCCCCCCCTCGACTATACACATGCATGGACCCGCCAAGCACCCACTATAAGGAGCCTAACATCAATGTATGCAAATCAAATCTGTAACCATAGAGATGTCTTACAACGGCATCGCACAGTGTGACACTTCTACAGTGCCGCTTATAATAAGCTTGATACACTCTTTATTCATTCCTATGGTTACATAAGATCTGCCCGACAAAGTCTGGAGTCCTCTTTAATAACCTGATTCAATACGATGTCAATCACAATGTTCCAACGCTGTAAAATATATGGAGGACTAGAAGTAAGAAGAAGAACAAGGCGGCCCGGCAACATATCTATAGCTGTGTGCGGCACATTGGCTGCAATTGTTACCGGGCACATGGTTAACCTACGAGATTGTTAAATCGGTAACCTGAAATACCATATAACAGAACGATTGTCGTTAGTCACGATCGTTACAAGTGGAACATGGAGCGATCATTTAAATTTGCACGACACAGCGATTTTCTGCACGATAAGCGTCCTGCGTAAAAAGCGTCCTTATAGATTGTCAGCCCTCGCGGGCAGGGTCCTCTTCCCCATGTACCAGTCTACTATCTGCCTTCATGTTATGTGTTTTGATCTTGTAATGTTCTTGTTTGTTACCCCTGTCGCCTGTATAGCGCTCTGGAACTAAGGGCGCTTTATAAATATATAATAATAATAATAATAAAAAATAAAAAAAGGGGCCCTTACAGTACAGGAGGTCACCAAATTTCACTGCGCCAAAACAAGCAATGGTCGTGATCCCCCAAACCCCATGCATGTTGTTTTAAGTATACAGCCCAATAAGCCCCACAGTCTGCCATCTGCTTCTAGCTAACCCTGAGCTGGGTCATTATAGTTAAAGGGGTTATCCCACAATTACACGTTAAAAGTTGTCTTGTTGGACATTCCCGATTTTCAGGTGATGGCCCAGTGTCCCCATTTTTCTCTACCCTTCCTTATATCTTCCTCCTACTACACCTTCTTGACTAAAACCTCCATCATCTACACACACAGGAGCCTCCCACATAATGGGGGCAAAGTATAGTCACCTGAGATCCCAGCTGGAGTGTACAGCAGGAACAGGAAGTCTGTTACAGGATGTACACTACACAGGAAGGGGGGCAGTTAAGACAATGGAGCAGACAGATGGCATTGAAAGCAGAAGATAAGCATGAACGGCCACGGAGGGGTAGTAAATTAACTTTACCAATATATGTTCTTGTACTACACAGCTGAAAATTGGCTGATCGGTGGGGACTGATCACAAGATCTAAGATTAATCGCTCACCAGTTAAAAAGAGCAATGGCATGCATACATGATCTCCACTCTACTCAATGTTTACGGAACATCCAAAGATACAACGTCCTGTAACGTTAAAAATTTCCACACCGAGAATGGAGCCAAGGAGTCTGGATGTTACCATTTTATTTACCCACAGACAAGAGACCCCATAGTCACCAACTCCCATCCCATCAACTAGTGATCAGTATCCTATAACTTTTATTTCTTAAAATAACCTCACCGTTCTCCCTAGCTGCCGCCATGATGTATAAGCCGCCACCTAGGTTATCCTAATCACCTACCACAGTGTGCAATGGGCAATACCATAACTGTACATAGAAGTACATGAATACTTCAAACAAGTAGACAGGGGACTTTATGATATCTTGCGACTAACAAGACCAAGTAAAATCTCTTATATTTCATTACATGCAACAATAAACTTTACTAGACCAATAAACCTAAAGTACAGAGCTTACAAACGTTCCGTTTTATAGAAAGAGCAGCTATCATTTACTATATACCTTTGTATATCCAGTTAAGGTCGTCATACAATCTCAACTATAATGGAGAAATTGCAGGTAAGCTGCAGTCAGGCTCCTCTGGTGGCGGCATATCTCCCTAAGAACAAAGGATCAGGCAGCTGGAATCCAATGTGGCAGCCCTGCTCTATCCTGACATTTAGTGTCATTAGAGAGGAAGTTGACACTCTATTGCTGCCTTCATTTTAGGAAATTTGTAGTCGGCTAAAATTACCATTTCACTGTTAAAATTCACATTTTTCCAGCGATGTGAATGGGTACCCAACACAATAAACCATACACCTTCAACAGCTACCAGCTAAAGCTTTATCCATCTGTCAGTTGTCTCTCCAGATCCCTCCATATACTCGAAACTTGGTGCTGCTGGGTATACATATGGCAGCCGCTTATATCCCCGAGATCAAAGAGTGGGTATACAACCCAACTAATCCATTTTGGATTGACCAGATTAGGGCAGAGTCTAATAAATAATAGATAGCTGGCTGGTCCCAGCTATTTCATACTTGCATACTTATCTATTCAGTCTCCTTCTCTCAGTTCTGAGCTGCTGCTTTCTGCTGAAGGCACAAAACCTGTGTGTAAGCTTTTCTCTCCCTCCCCCTCCCTCCATTCTGACAGCTGATATAAACAAGTCCCTATCTGCAACTTTTTAATGCTAAGAAGCATAAACACAGCGAGTTCATCAGCAACTTGGCCTTCGAATAACCCTCCTGGTATTACAAAGAAGCTACAAAGTTGCAGATAGGGACTTGTTTACATCAGTCGTCTTGGAAGGAAGAGAGGAGGAGGGGGAGACAGAGAAAAGCTCACACACAGTTTTTTGCGTCTTCAGCAGAAAGCAACAGCTCAAAACTGGGGGAAGGAGACTGAATAGATAATAGAAAGTATGGAAGGAATTGTTAGTCTCACCATGGGCAGCAACATATCAAAAGTGATGTAAATATACATATAAACCATATAAATATGCAACACATGATCTATAAATGAACAGGCAATATTGGAAATCTTATTATGTCGGCAAGAACACATGACAAGTCATTGCTGAAGCTTTGTAAGAAAAGAAAAAGAAGACTGGAGGGGGAGCCGTGGAATATATAAGATTTTTACATATATTGAGCTTATTCGTAAAGGTTTGAAAAACTTCTTTAATCTCAATGCATAAAAGGGCCGTACACACATACATATATATGGATAGGCACAAAAATAAGCTCAAGCTGTCACATGGACGTCTTCTCCCTCCATGGGGCATAAACTAATTAAAGTTTTCTAATTTTTTACTTCTTGCTGTGTATAAAAGGTGGAACCTTCCGGCACATTGGGGCTTAGCGGAGTTTGACACTTGTTGAACAAAAAAAAAAGCGATAAAGATATTAACTTCAGGATAATTAATAGTAATGCCGGAGCTCCTTGTGATGGGTCATGAATTATTCAGTATATGTAATGATAATAATAAGCCCTACCGTAACACCGGATGAGATTCCTTCCTTAAATCGCTCAACCTTAGACACCGGCAATCTAATGAGAAGTTCCTATGATCGGCGCAGCTTGCAAAATAGATTATTTTTGTCATAATTGAGATGGTAATGTGGATAAAGAAGACACTTTTAATAAAGGTCTAGAGACAGTACATGTCATTACAGGCAGTCATTATAGGAACTGTGATGTAAAACTCACTGGGGGAAGCTGTGCGTAGCCGTACATAGCCCCTCAAGGGCATGGAATAGGCTGTGGTTCCTGCTGAGCCTGTAATGTATAGAAGGACCCGGGTCGTCCAGAGCGAGAGATGCTCTTCTATTACAATAGGATACCCTAATAGAACATTTTGAAAATGTTCTCCTAATAAGAGTAAAAAATAAGCCATATAAGTCTATGGGCAGCGGCGGTCTATCCTATGGCAAGCTGGAGGTCAAATCCACACGTATCTTACTGTGTAAGTATGGAAATACCATCTAGAGTAAAAAAAAAATAAGCCATATAAGTTTATGGGCAATAGCGGTCTATCCTACGTGAAGCTGGAGGTCAAATCCACACGTATCTTACTTAAATGTTTGCGACATAGATGCTTTTATCATATGGAAATACCATCAAGAGTAAAAAAAAAAGCCATATAAGTCTATGGGCAATAGCGGTCTACCCTAAGGAAAGCTGGAGGTCAAATCCACACGTATCTTACTGTGCAAGTGTCTGCGACACAGATGCTTCTATCTTATGGAAACACCATCAATAGTAAAGAAAAAATAAAAAAAAATAAGCCACATAAGTCTATGGGCAGCGGCGGTCTATCCTATGGCAAGCTGGAGGTCAAATCCACACGTATCTTACTGTGTAAGTGTCTGAAAAGCAGATGCTTCTATCATATGGAAATGCCATCAATGGTAAAAAAAATAAGCCATATAAGTCTATGGGCAA
The DNA here is from genome assembly GCF_027789765.1 of Dendropsophus ebraccatus. Classification (NCBI taxonomy): domain Eukaryota; kingdom Metazoa; phylum Chordata; class Amphibia; order Anura; family Hylidae; genus Dendropsophus; species Dendropsophus ebraccatus. The sequence continues at coordinate 22,169,770 of NC_091457.1, read as the reverse complement.
TAGCGGTCTATCCTACGTCAAGCTGGAGGTCAAATCCACACGTATCTTACTGTGTAAGTGTCTGAGAAACAGATGCTTTTATAATATGGAAATACCATCAATAGTAAAAAAAAAAAAAAAAAAAAAGAGCCATATAAGTCTATGGACAATAGCGGTCTATCCTACGGCAAGCTGGAGGTCAAATCCAGGTTATAAAACAGAACCGAGCTGGCTTACACTTGGTTTAGCACATCTGGCACTTTGATGCATAAGGCTCACTACTACTGATAATAAATCAAAACTAAATTTTAGAGAACAAATACGCTTCTTGTAGCCGAGTCCGGGCTGACAAAACAGTTTTCCTTGACTGGCTGCTCGGATGTAACCGCTCCTTATTTGTACAGATCTTATTGTGGAAATACGTTTAGTGCTAAATGTCGAGATGTGTTTGAGGTCTGGAAGGATTAGTTTAGAGAATGCTTAGGCAACACAAGGACGGAGCCGTACTGTACAAACAATCACAGGAGGTATAATAAAGTACACACTTGTCTACACATGAGCCATTCCTTATTAACAGTGCATCACACAGTGAATGTATTAATTCCTTAAAGGGGTATTATAGACAGTAAAAAAAAATATTTACATTACTATAGAATTTTATTGAAATATTGTAAATGTAAATATTTATTTTTACTTTTTAGTTTTACATTAAGTGGCAGCATAAGGAACTGCAGGGCTGCTCAAGTCTTGGACAAGGCAGAGTTACATGTCTTTAGTGTTGATGCAGGCAGCTACTGAGCCACCCCTAATGTTTATATAGTACATGGTAGCAATAAACACTTGGTGAAGCAGCGTGTGTCATCAGCACTGCATCCTGTAGCAGAACGAGATGTGATTGAAAGTTATTCCTACTCATAACTGACAGGATTGGGGCTTGAGCAGCCCTGCAGTTCCCAACACAGTACAGGAGCTGTGTTTAAACTTACTACATGTGGAAAAAAATTATTATTATATAAACATATGTACACACAGTTGGCAGAATACCCCATTAATAATACCTATGTCTATAGGTGTCAATCACCCCGCTACTAATAAGAACAGAGCTGAAAAGTGCTGTGGGATAAAAGCAGCGTACCAAGTGCATGCTCAGGTTTTTTTTTTTTGTGGGGGGGGGGGGGGGTATATAGATCAGTAGCCATGGGGGGGGCTATAAAGATCATTAGCCATGGATTGTAGCTCATTTGCCATTGCTAGAGATGTTATAGATGAAGAATCACTACACACACACACACACACAGATACATGAACGTCTGAAGTCTCAGGCTGCGTAATATTTATTAAGCAATAATTAGTGACAATGTAGAAGGTTCCTCTTTGATGAAATGGACGGGAGAAATGTTGTGACCTACATTCAGGAGATATTACAGGAGACAGCTCGCTGCTTCCAGTGCATTAACACAGTGTCAAACCAATTAATATGGTGTCTTAACAAATCAAAGATCTAAACTCGAGGCTGCGGTATCAGTGCAATCGCTCAGCCGACCCGGGATGCAAACTGATGAATTCACATTTTTTAAGGAAGATTTAATTAACTTTAGGCCTTGTGCTGCCAGCCCAAGTAAGCGATGATTTCTGTAAGGGCGAGGCCACATTAGGATATAATGATGGAAATTAAACGTAGTGTGTAAGGCTAAACATGAGCAAGCACCCCGCGTATCTAACTGTGTAAGTGTCTGTGACAAAGATGCTTCTATCATATGGAAATACCATCAAGTCAAATAACTATTGTGATGACAAAACCACGCCTCCATGATGGTAGCCAAATTTTGCACAATGTTTCCATTGGGTGAGGGATCAGGGCAGATGAGTATGTGAGTATGCTTTTTTTTCCTCTTCCTTTTGAGACCTATACAAAGGTTATGGAGTGGCGTTTAACACCTTCTGTGACAGTCCCCTAACTTGCACAATCAAAAGGAAAAATTGTGTAAAGTGTGCCTGTTAAGATATGGTCAGTACATAACCATAAGGCATCCATATCAAAGTTTAAAGCAACTGCCTTTACATGATCAGTTCACAATACTCATTGGGTTTGTATGGTTGTACAGGGAAAAAAAAACTGTGGGAGAAGAAAATTATAGTTTTACAGTCATGTACCAGCCACTGTCCAGGGGACAATCAGAAGAGCTGTCAATCACAGCTGTTTACACCTAATGTAAAGAGCCTACCTTCTGGTAGTCAGGATAGCAAGCATTTCTCTCACTGCCAAAATAGAAGGTGTCATTACACTCCCCTCCCCAACCACTGTAGAGTTTGCCATTAGAGTTTCCATGACATGTAAGAAAACTATCACAGAGACATGTGAAAGGTCAGTCAGGATCTAGTCAGGATCTAGGTCAGGGATGAGGAACCTTCAGCCCTCCAGCTGTTGCAAATGGAGCAGTATTACTATATGGGGGCACAGCAGGGGGCATTATTAATATATAGGGGGCAAAGAAGGGGATCCTACATACAGGGGCATTATTACTATATTGGGGCACAGCAGGGGACATTACTACTATATGGGGGCACAGCAGGGAGCATTATTACTATATGGAGGGCATAGCAGGGGGTATTACTATATGGAGGGTACAGCAGGGGGCATTATTACTATATGGAGGCACAGCAAGGGGGCATTATTACTATATGTGGGCACAGCAGGGGGCATTATTATCATAGGCGGAATTATTACTATATGAAGGCACAGCAGAAGACATTATTACTATATTACTATAATTTTTATTCCTAATCATGTTGTGTTATGTACCATGGTAAATAAACTTTGATATTATTCAGACTTTATGCCCATAGTTTTTGTTGTGTATCCATCCTATATGTGGGCACAGTAGGGGGCATTATTACTATATGGAGGCACAGCAGGGGGCATTATTACTATATGAAGGCACAGCAGAAGACATTATTACTATATGGAGGCACAGCAGGGGGCATTATTACTATATGTAGACCAAGCAGGGGGCATTACTATGGGAGCAAAGCAATGGGCATTATTTTGATATGAGGACATTACTACTATATGGGGGCACAGCAGGGAGCATTATTACTAAATGGAGGGCATAGCAGGGGGTATTACTATATGGAGGGTACAGCAGGGGGCATTACTACTATATGGAGGCACAGCAAGGGGGCATTATTACTATATGTGGGCACAGCAGGGGGCATTATTATCATAGGCGGAATTATTACTATATGAAGGCACAGCAGAAGACATTATTACTATATTACTATAATTTTTATTCCTAATCATGTTGTGTTATGTACCATGGTAAATAAACTTTGATATTATTCAGACTTTATGCCCATAGTTTTTGTTGTGTATCCATCCTATATGTGGGCACAGTAGGGGGCATTATTACTATATGGAGGCACAGCAGGGGGCATTATTACTATATGAAGGCACAGCAGAAGACATTATTACTATATGTGGGCACAGTAGGGGGCATTATTACTATATGGAGGCACAGCAGGGGGCATTATTACTATATGTAGACCAAGCAGGGGGCATTACTATGGGAGCAAAGCAATGGGCATTATTTTGATATGAGGGGGCTCTGCAGTGGATCCTACATACAAGGGACACCGCACATATCTACTCACTTTACTGCACATGACAACAAACAGCAGAATTACAACTGTATGGGATCTTAAAGGAGGAAAAAGGAAGTTACTGCTAAAATGAGGAGCCTAAGATGATTGTCTGGCAGGTCGAAAAGACAAATTTTCCTGGTGGTCTGGGCCGGATGGAGAAGAAACGGGAAAGTGACCCCCTCAGATCAAAAAAAGATATCATCTATGAGTCACTGAATGATATTTTTTGTACTCTGTAGAGCATTATTTGGCCGGGGGTGCCCCGAGATGGAGAAGGTTGGGAAACACTGCTCCCAGGCCGCCTGAAATGGATAATTATACTCTCTCACTATATGATCCACGATCAAACTATACAGAATTGTGGACTAAGTTGGAGAAAGCAGAAAATGGTGTGAAGGCGGGGGAGGGGGGGTAGCACTAACTTTGAGAGTCTCAGGTATGAAGTATGAAAGTTGTTCTTAAACGTCGGTCATTGTAAAGATTGGTTGCTACATTTAGCTAAACTGTTATTGCTCTAGTACAAGGTAATCTTATGACTGAGGAAAATGAAGGGAAGAAAAAAAAAAAAAAAACGACTTCACGGCCATTGACAGATTGATAGGTGGATTATGCATTTTAGCAGGAATTACTACTTCTGCTGCTGCCTCCCGGAATGGCTGTCTGTAGGTAGCAGCCGCACATTAACAAGGTAATTCAGAGATAAGGGGAACATTTCATATTCTCATGGAGAGCCCTGCTTGATAAAGGAAGCTCTTCATGTAGGTTTAGCGGCGGATGCTTACAGGGGACTCTCATAGTAATGACTAATTCCTCCACGCCAGACACGGTCAGGAAGGCGGCTTCTATCTTCAATCCCTTTCTAATGATCTTTCCAAAACTAATAAAATTTGTTCCTTTGACCAATTGAAATGTTCTAATGTCTGACTAGCTCTATGTCTATGGCAAATACTGCTATAGCGCTGCGGCGTACAGGGACCAGGTGCCTCAAGTGAAGGTGGATATCAAAGCGGTTTCTGCACGTAAATACCAATATGTGCTCAGAAGTGTGCCGACATTAACTATATGTGAGATCAGATGATCGATAGCTGTAACGGTAACTTTGCCATATCTGAGAAACATTAGACTCGGCTACATGATAGTATAGTATAGTATAGTTGTAGAGGACATGTCAAACATGAAGGTATACAATCACTGCCGATAGGGTAAAAAGGGCCCTGTTACACAGAGCGATTATCATTCTGTGTAATAGTGACAATCATCAGCCAATGACAGCAGCTGATCACGTGAAATGGTCGGCCACCAAAATCGGCGACCGTGCATTGCTGCGTAATATAGTTATGTGCGATCGATGCCCAACGATTAAATAACCTGTTATACATCACCTCTCCACGCTCTTGGTCTTCTCCTGCCCTCTGCTTTCCCTCCCGGTGCTGCCGCTGCACTTTCAGAGCAGTCTCTGAGATGACAGGCCGCTCAGCCAATCACTGGCCACATTGGTCCTGACCAGCAATGCTGTCGGCCTAATGATCGCTCTGAAGCCACAGTTGTGGGAAGCAAGAAAAGGGCAGGAGAAGACCGGGAGCGAGGATAGGTGATATATTAACAGTTTAGGGCAAAGGCTGCATGGACATCGCTAACCATGTCCATGGAGCCCTCGCTAAACGATCATTGAAATATGTAATACGCTCGGTAAACGAGCGCTTTGGTGCTTCCTTTCCTTTCTGAGGATGCGCTCACACTACGGAATCCAGATGGATAACCCGCTGCGGATTCCGCCACTCGCACGCATCTCTTCCCGGGCCATAGACTTCATTCTATGCAAAGGCAGATTCCGCTGTCCGTCCAAAGAATTAACAAGTCAATTCTTCGGATGGACAGCGGAATTAACCTGTACATAGGATGGAGTCTTTGGCACGGACAGAGATGCAAGCGGCAGAATCCGCAGTGGATTATCCGCCTGGATTCCGTAGTGTGAACACACCCTGACAGTGCCCTCTGCTGACACCTCTGTCCCTGTCAGGAACTGTCCAAAGCAGTAGCAAATCCTCATAGAAAACCTCTGGACAGTTCCTGTGTCAAACTGAAAAGAATACACTACTTCCTGTAGGACATACAGCAGCTGATAAGTACTGGAAGGCTAAAGGTTTTTATACAGAAGTAATTTAAAAATCTGCATAACTTTCTGGCACCAGTTGACTTAAAAACACCCCCCCCCCCCCCCCCGGTGTACATGCACACGATGATCCCAGCTTCCTCACGCTCCATGATGAAGCGGCTATAGCTGGATGTTGAGCGCTGCAGATTTCTTTGATTTTGTTTGTTCTTTCTTCTCTCCATCTTCTGGCCCCTCTCCTTCCGTCTCGCCAGGGGTCAGCTCCTCTGCTCTTTTACACAGACAGTGTCAGCTTTGGTAATTCTCAATATGCCCGTTCTGATTCTGTCAATACGCCTGAAGCAAATGCTCTGAACCACTCTGGCCCCTCTGTCATTCTGCCCTGTCCACTTCTCCACTTCACGTCAATGTGCTATGCCAGCTGCCACTCACTGGACTTGAAAGAAAACTCCACATAAGACCTCAGTATCTTGGTAAATAATTCCCCTTTCTTCTCTCTCCGGGTCGCCATCTGCACCTAAAGAGAACATGCTGGTTCCTCTTTGGAATCTGAATGCATTTTATCTGTAAACTTACCCAAACCAGAGGCAGTCTGCTGTTTCAAGACAAAAATCTTCAAAAACTTTAGATGGGTTTACCATTTATTAAATAAAAAAAAAAAAAAAAAAAAGTTGTTCAAAGTCACTGATAGGTGGCGCTATAGCAGTAACAGTATTTTATTTCTATTCAATGAGGCTTGCACAGATGCCGTGGGTGATCAGTTGTCATCTCCGAACAACATGGCCTCCTCGATCCACCGATCTCGCCCCATGTGACTTCTGGATGGACCAGGTCTATCTAAAGAACGGCATGTTGTAGCTATTAGAGATGAGCAAACTTTGAGCACACTCAAATTCATCCAAACCAGAGTGTGTGGCATTTGCTTACCGGTGGCTGAAGTTGTTGGATGCCCTAGGAGCTGTTCACACTTCAGAATCGGCTACGAAATTCCATGCAGAACACCACCACCCCCGTGTGGACTTGGTGCCGAATCCTGCCTTCAATTTTTTTGAATGGGAGGGCTTGCTCAAAGAACTGACACGTCAATTTGCGAGCCTTGCCGTTCAAAAAGATTGGGCGCCAAGTCCACACGGGGGGGTGGGATGTTTCTGCACGGAATTTTGGCGCAGATTCCGTAGTGTGAATGTGTGAATGGGCCCTAAGGCAGCCTAGAAAACATGGAAATGGCCATAGGCTCTATCCATATTTTCCCAGCCACCAGTAATCAAATGCAAAAACACCATCACGTGTCAACCAGCGTCCTTTTGCATTTACTTACTAGTCATTGCTCCGACTAGCCAGAAACCTACTCCACACTGATGAGGGGCAAAACCCCCGAAACAGCTTTCTGTGGATGGATACCTCGCTTGGGTGGTTTCCTTGATTGGAGACATTCCTTGGCTTGTTTGTTCCTTCCCGGAGGAAGGTCTGGCTAGTTCACTGACATCGAGCCACATGATGGTGTCTCTGCAGTGTTTTGGTTGATCTCCCTGAGGTCAACCAGCGTAGTTTTGCATGCACTTACTAGTCATTGCTCCCAATAGCCAGAAACCTACTCCACAGTGATGAGGAGAAAAAACCCAGAAAACAGCTGTCTGTGGATGGATACCTCGCTTACGTGGTTTCCTTAATTGGAGACATTCCTTGGCTTGGTTGTTCCTTCCCAGAGGAAGGTCTGGCTAGTTCACTGACGTCGAGACACGAAGTGGTGTCTCTGCAGTGTTCTTTTGCATATTTGATTTCCCAGGGGGCAATGTTCTAGAATACACTGACGTTGAGACACGTGATGGTGTCTGCAGTGTTTTGGTTGATCTCCTTGAGGTCAACCAGCGTCCTTTTACCAGTAATCCAATGGTGCACGCTCAGGTTCGGCCAAAGCGTGCTCGAGGTTCACTCATCTCTAGCAGCGATCAACTCAAAAACTATGGAAAACATTGTTTAACAAAAAGGAGAGCATTGATTAAAACCAAGAAGGACTTATTGAAGATTTGTAGTGTGATCAGCAGATACACCGCCGCCAGCTTTAGAGGAAGGTCCATAAAGGCTAAGAAATGTCTGAACTTAAAGGGGTTATTCAGCTTACAAAAACAGTGCCGTGACCTTCAAAACACTGACTGCAATCAAGGAACATGGGAATGACCCACTGGGGCTGCATCTAACTTCTTCAGCCACCGGTAACCAAACGCAGAGGATTTGAGCTCAGACAAACCCAAGCGTGCCCAAGGTTCACTCATCTCTACTTGCACGCACTGGTGCGATACACTGCCTGTAGGTGTCAGAAAGAGGTTTCCATGGAATTAGGATAAAGAACATAAAAGAACACATAAGATATTATACAAAAAATTGCTCCAAGCACTTGGGGGTTGTGGGTACTTTGCAAGGAGAAAATGTTTGTTCTCTACAAGATCAATTGGTCAAATCTCCGCAGGGTTTAATTAGGAGTCAGTATATATGTATATGATCCGTTCCTACATGTAGTTTCTTCTCTAATCTTCTCCTACATATAGTTTCTCTCTAATCGTATAAAAACCCTTTAAACAGGCACTTTTGTTTGAAGAAAACTTTTGATATGTGGTAGAGAAATATCAAAATTTTTGGTCAAGGTGACCTTGACCCAATTCTCGATAGCACTTAGAAGTGTGTGCCAAGTGTGTTCTCTCCCAGCTCTGTACTACATGACCAAGATTTTCTCATAATGAAAGTCTAAGGGACCGAGAGCAGGGAGTAAAGTGCTCAAATGTGCACTAGAGATGGTCCGAAACTGCCGAGGTTCGGGTTCGTATGAACCTGAATGCTCGGCATCAGATTCCCGCTGTCTGCCCGCTCCGTGCAGCGGGCGGATACAGCGGGAGGACCGCCTGGAAAAGTGGGATACAGCCTGTGGCTGTATCCCAGTTTTCCAGGCGGTCCTCCCGCTGTATCCACCCTCTCCACGGAGCGGGCAGACAGCGGGAATCATTACCAAGAGTTCGGGTTCGTACGAAACCCGAAACGAACTCTGTTCGGACCATCCCTAGTGTGCACTTCTCTTAAGGCGTGTTCAATGTCTTCAAGACATGTCAAAAGTTTCTTAACGTGACAGTTACACTTTAAGCATTGCTTAAAGGAGTCTAACCAAGTAATATGAGACCACATAGACCATGTTGGGTTCTTACAATCTGTATGTGGGTGGGTCTCCATTATATGAAAATTTCCATACGCAATAGCAACGTATTCCGTCGCAGCCAAAATCCACCCAGATTTGTAGACGTAGATGTTTCAACCTTATCCCAGTTTATATAATCAGCAATAAATCTAAATCCAAAAGAGTCTTTGTTGTATTCCGTCAAACAAGAATTTCCCCTCAAATGGACTAAAGAAATGAGGTTTCTCAGAAGCAGAGTCGTAGACTCGTCTGTCCTCAAAATACAAAGCCGGCAGAAGGCAGAACTTCAAAGCTGACAGGAATCCGGCACCCAAGAGCAGGCAAGCCTTCAGCATGTAAAATTCTCTTTCTAGCCATGGCTGGGGCTGTCCCGCATCTGACACTCTCTTAGTTCCCGGCTTCTTTCCTATTCATGGAAACGGAAGCTAAAAAGAATTGATCCTCAAAAGAAATTCTAATCCCATTTTTTTCTAAACACAACTGTTTGTTGTTCTGTGGCAATACAACATTATTCATTGTGCGATATAGTGCCAGACGTGACGCCCCTTGATAGATCAGCTTTTATATTCTGGGTTCATTACAAATTGATCCAACAGCTAAGACGCTATTGGCACGTGCCACCAATGTCATGGTAAGTGCTGGTGGCAACTACTATGGATCCCTAGTAGAATAGAGCGCAACTCGAGCATACTCAACTCCAATCGGTCGGCATTTGGATACAAGAAAATGGATAAGGACATGTCAAAAATTTGGATCAGAACTGTGTCATGTGGTAGCAAGCAAGGAGAAGTGAGCAGCTAAACATTGGAGTTTGGCTCCATAGACTTCCTATGGAAGCCATCTTCTGCAAGAAGACCAAAGGAGCCTCAAGCGAGGGTGAGGAGCAATCGAGTCTTCTCCTGGTTCAATCTGATGATCAGTTGAAAAAAAAAAAACGATGAAGGATTGGGGGACGTCTGTTCAGGTTTTTTTTTTTTTTTTTACATGTGTGCGTACATGAGGAAAAGCACTTTTTCTGGTCTTAATATAACAATTTGGAATGTCAAATCTGCTTATTTGGGCAGATTACCCCTAAAAGAAGCAGCATGGAGGACATTACAGAGCAGCTAAGAGCAGTATTGGTTGTGAATTCAAATATACAAAATGCACTACAAGCTTCCTCTTTTTTTTTTTAGCAGTAAACTCTCTCCAAAGACCTCTACGAGCAGCCATTTCTGACAGTCCTCTCAAGGTGAATTATGCAGTGAATTTGAATGAGTAATAAAAGGCAGAAGACACAACAAAGAAGTGGAGAAAGAAGTCTTTTTTCTAATAAGATATATTACAAAGTTTCCTAAATTCACTTGATTTATGCAAAGTCTGCCGAGAGTACAGCGCCTATCTAAGCTGCCCTCTTTTATCTAGTTGAAATAATTCTATTTCAGCCATTATAGTCATTCTAGGAAAGCTAGATGACAAGCAATATTGCTGCCATTACAGCTCTAACAGGGGCTGTTAGCCAGCTTTCTCAGCTCTTGAACATTTTTTAACACATTGACAGTAAAACACACAGTACATGCTACGTTATTAGGCCCTGGCAAGGTCTACGAGCGTCGAATCATAAGAAATGTTTGTGCAACATGCGACGTGCTGCTGCTCGCACAGGGGTTTTATACAACCGGAAACGTAAGAAACCTGGAGACATCTTGAAGGTAACTTCTTTTGGCGGATCAGCCGCTCGCGGGCGTACTGTACATTTTACTTAAATGCATGTAATGTTCCCAGCATCTCGCACACAATCTGTGTCGGCTTTACAGCTTCTGCTTAAATACATAAACAATGCCAAGCCTTGTATATAAACACAGACTGCGGGAGAGATGGCGTGACGCACGGGCACGGCGATCAGACAGCAGCACAATCACGGGATTAATGACTATATACATCAGGACCAGGAGGCATGTGCCCCGGTCATACTGGTAGAGCACAGGTCGATTCACTTATTAGCATATTATTCATATGTAACAATTCCAAGCAAATCCTCTGATCTATGGAGAAGTCATCCAAGAGATTGTTAATATTGGAACGTTTTAAAGGAGAAGTTCGGCCAAAATGACAAATAAGCTGCAGGCAGGGGTGGGAACATAATAAAGGAGCTCTACTTACCTGTCCCTGTAAAGGTCCCTTACTCACGGACCTCCATCGGGCTCCGGGATCCCCTTCAATTTCACAACCCTGGCTGTTGTTTCATATGACTTTACAAGATAAGATGTTGTGTACTGTACGTTAAGAAAGGAACTATTTCTCACATTTTTCTCCAGATATTCTGTCTGCAGTCTCCATCTTTAATTGTGAGTTATTTCTGGGATAGTGGATATAGCCTAGCTGCTATAAGGTTATACACTGCATACATAGTGGTGTAGATCCTGTTCTCCTATGTCTCTAGACACACCCTCAAAAGAAGCAGCAGCAGCAGCATGGAGGATATTATAGAGCAACAACCGACAAAAATCTCTGCCAGTATGAATCTATACCATATGGTCAAAACCCATGAACGCTAAACCTAAAATTGACCAAATAATATAATCAAATTAAGCTGATTACTAAGTACCAACACAATCTACAGGACAAGACAACTTACCAAATAACATATACTGTACCCCCGAAAAAAGAAAAAGGAAACCCCACATAGATCCCCAATGTTATGCTCAGCTGGACTAGGATATATATGCCATGTCACCTATGAACTAGATATGAGCGTATCACAAGCATGCTCTGGTTCGTCTATGTAGCATTTGATTCCAGTGTCTGCAGAAGGTGAATTTAGCCCTAACGCTATGTTCACACAACGTATATTTCCGTAAAACCACAGCTGTTGTACAACGGCGATAATTATTACGAGAATATACGTTACCTTGCCTTCTAAGGGCTCCCGGCCGGAGCGTATACACGTTTTAAAAAACAAAACAAAATTTTGCTGATTTGATGGCGCAGATTTGAATCTACAGCAGATCTGATGGCCCAGAGCTGCTTTGCATTGAATCTGCAACTTCTAATCTGCGCCATCAAATCTGCGGCAGATTCTGTACGTGTGAACGCACCCTTAGGCAGCATTTAATCAAATCCCTGAGTAAAATGATGGACCTGAGCTGTCCTATTAAATTCAATTATAAGTTTGGTATGATTATAGATCAGGGGTAGGGAACCTGGGCTCTCCAGCTGTTGCTAAACTACAACTCCCATCATGATGGGAGTTGTCCTTTTACAACAGCTGGATAGCCCAGGTTGCCTACCCCTGTCACAGATAAAGAGGCACTTTTCTCTGATAAGATATATTACAATTTTTTGTTACATTCGCTTGTACTATTGAGTTATGCAAAGTTTGTGTAATAACTTAATGACTGAACGCCCTAGAGCTTCTCTTTCCCACTATACAGGCAGCGTTCCCCTTTAGGACTTTGCACAAGCAGTCAGCGGCAGCCGCTACCACATGGCACAGTTATGCTCCAATATAAACGATAACATTGCCTTCAGATGTTCAAAGGGAGATGGAGTGAACATGTGCGCAAAGAGATCAGCGGCCATAAATATATAATATGCACAGAAAATAATGGATTAAACTCAGATTCTTATTAAAATCCGCCTGCAGACATTGTACATGAAGGCAATAACAACTAATGCGTTAAACTGGAGACATGTGCTCCCTTTATTATGGTGATGGTATCCATTCAAGGCAAAGTTGTAACATCTGTTGCCTGCCTTGTATATAGCGCCTCGTACACAAAGATTGCCTCATTTCATATTTATGTATTTTAACGTCCTCTGCTTCTCCTCTAGTCTGTACATTTACATAGCAATGAAAGACGACGCTTAACAGTGATTTCCCTTTATGCCCGGTCCCCAAAAGAAGAATCTGGAAGGTATTTCAATTACTTAGAATATTGGATGTTCTATGGAAACCATCACAGTCCATAGGCGGGAAGATCAGTCTTCCTACCGTTAACCTGGCAGGGGATCCTGATGTTCCAGCTTTAGGCTAGGCTGATAAAATAAAGGGAAAACAGTAAAAATAGCAGCTTCCCCGGTGTTTTATTCACTATGAAATCCTCCGGGGCCGATAATGATTCATTGTTTAATCGAGCTGTTTAGTAAGAACAGATGCGGCCAACAGGTGACCATGTCATTGTCGGTGCAGGCACCTGCATGGAGAGAGTAGGCTACTGGGGTGTATTCATATGTATTCTCATAGGTTAACACAGCTGCTTCCTCCAGAAAGAGCGCCACTCTTGTATTCAGGTTGTGTGTGGTATTGCAGCTGACGTGTATGCAGCAGAGTAGTAATACCTCACACAACCTGTGTTTGTGGAAGAAATTATTTATGGTTTCCTAATCATGGCGATCCCCTTTATAGCACTGTAGAGGGAAGTCAATCAAGGACTTGTATCCACCAACCCACCAAGCAAACCGCTACTACCAGGTACCATCTATTTCATGAGAGTAAATCCTTACCAGTCATGTCTTTTAAAATGTGCCTGGTGCCTTGGTTAAAGCAAAAAATGATCTTATAATGTGTAGCAGGTGAGTCAAAGTGGTGTGGCCTAGAGTGTCTCCACCCCAGGTCTGTGACGCCTCTCCTTTCTTCCTCCCCACCCTCCTTAGGCAGGATTTCTATTCAACGCTCAAGTAAACTGCACCTGTGTCGTGATACACAGGAGAAATCCTGCCTGGGGGCGTTCCTAATGTGGAGGAAGGTGGGTAGGAAGGAAGGAGAGGCGTCGTAGACCTGGGGCACAGATGCTCTACACCACACCACTTTGACTCGCCTGCTACAGATTAAAAGATCCTATTTTGCTCTAACCAAGGCACTGGGCACACTTTAAAAGACATGATCAGTAAGGATTTACTCTCATCTCTAGAAGCGGTTTGGGGGTGGGTGGGTTGGTGGATACAGTGTCTCTTTAAAATTTTAACGCAGATGCATCAAAGGCTAGTCATAAGGACCACTGATTCTTCTCTGCTGTCTCCAGATTTCATCACATTGTCAGGATTTTCCTTCATTTGAAGTTAGGAGCCGAATCTGACTCCTAAAAATAACCCCATAGCTTTATCTCTCGTTTACCAAACGACTGGCATAAAGGTAACATTCTACTGATATTCACCAAACCCAGACTCATTCCTCAGATGCCAAATAGAGATGTATTATCCATCACTCCATAGAACAGGTCCCCTCTGGGCCAGTGTCCATTGGCGGTGGCTTTACACCCCTCCATCTGATGCTTGTCATTGTGGTTGCTGATGTGAGGATTGCATGCAGCTGCTCAGCAATGGAAATCCAGTTCATGTAGGTCTCGGCAGGGGGGGATTTATAGACTTGAAGTAATAGGACTAAATGATAACACTAAATTTACTGATTAAAGGAGAAGTCCAGCGAAAATTTTTATTAAAGCATTGTATTGCCCCCAAAAAGTTATACAAATCCCCAATATACACTTATTACTGGAAATGCTTATAAAGTGCTTTTTTTTCCTTCACTTACTACTGCATCAAGGCTTCACTTCCTGGATAAGATGGTGATGTCACTTCCTGGATAACATGGTGATGTCACTTCCTGGATAACATGGTGATGTCACTTCCTGGATAACATGGTGATGTCACTTCCTGGATAACATGGTGATGTCACTTCCTGGATAACATGGTGATGTCACTTCCTGGATAACATGGTGATGTCACTTCCTGGATAACATGGTGATGTCACTTCCTGGATAACATGGTGATGTCACTTCCTGGATAACATGGTGATGTCACTTCCTGGATAACATGGTGATGTTACTTCCTCGATAACATGGTGATGTTACTTCCTCGATAACATGGTGATGTCACGACCCAACTCCCAGAGCTGTGCGGGTTGTGGCTGCTGGAGAGGATGATGGCAGGGGGATGCTCAGTGTCCCTCCAGTGCCCTGTGTACCTCAGTGTCCCCCTGCCTCCAGCAGCCACAGCCCGCACAGCTCTGGGAGTCGGGTTGTGACATCACCATTTTATCCAGGAAGTGACATCACCATGTTATCCAGGAAGTGACATCACCATGTTATCCAGGAAGTGAAGCCTTGATGCAGTAGTAAGTGCAGGGAAAAAAGCCCTTTATAAGCATTTCCCATAATAAGTGTATATTGGTGATTTGTTTAACTTTTTTGGGGGAATACAATACTTTAATAAAAAATTTGCTGGACTTCTCCTTTAAGAGGTGGATCACAATACTATTGTCCTTACAGTGACATGACCCCAGCAGAAGACCTCCAACCCATGAGCCCATAAGAATCTGGAACGCAGCACTAGATCAACAGACAAGTCCCACTCTCGAAAACCTGTTCTTCCAAGCTGCAGTAAAATATCCGTACTAAGTGGCTGTGTGTATTGGCAGACTAATGAACCAATTAATCTAATGACGATATTTGCCAAATGTTGCCTACAAGTCTTGCTGTCGATTCCTTTTTTTTTTTACGGAAAACTTCTATGATCCGACAAGACACAATTTGAGTCTAATGCAACAGAAAAAGAAAGCGAAATGATCTATATTTACGTATGCTGTACTTTTAAGGGCAATAGAAACCATTTGAACAAAATGTTTCCCCCTGTAAGGCATGTACAGATGTCAACTACGACTAGATGAAAGCTTTTCCCGGGCATCAAAGAAGAGAGGTATCCTAACAGGAAGGGAAAACAAAAATAGAACACTGCCCAGAGAGAGAGTCGGCTATAATGAACGGTGCGCTGAGATATTAACATATCCACCCAGATGGGAGACGGGGGCTGCATATGGCAGGACTCATCAGGTGTGACGCACCGCAACTGGACCGCCTTATGCTGTCAGTATGGGCAAAAAAATTATAATAAAAAATAGATACACACAATAGTTTACATGATCAAAAAAAGACACATGCCCATCCATCTAGATTCTAGTTGAATCAACTAGAGAATTTTAGAATTTTTTTTTTAAATCCGTATTAGAGCTACAAATAACAGCCTGACCATTGCGGCACTTGGTGCAATCACAACAGTCTCTTCAATGCTTAGTAGAGACTTCTCAGTAGGTTCTATGGCACTATAGGACAAGGTAGCGCTGCCTTGAACCAGCAGTATGAACAAGTATGAGCCCTGGTAATCAGTGAAGAGACCAACATAATCATGTTGGTTCCACAGCCAGGGCCGGTGTCAGCACAGGGATTACCCAGGCAAGTGTCAGGGCCCCAGAGAGAGAGAGGGGCCAGGTGTTCTGATGTCGTGCTTGCTCACTGTAGTGCAGGGTGAGCGCTGAAAATCAGATCAGAAGGTCCTCAACCCAATTACAATGTGGAGATATGTTGGGCTGGGAGGAAGAGGGAGAAGACTGTGCTGTAAGTAGTGTGTGTGTGTGTGTGTGTGTGTGTGTGTGTGTGTGAATGTCATTCAGTAATGTGTATCAATGTCATTCAGTAGTGTGTGTGTGTGTGTGTGTGACTGTCAGTCAGTAATGTGTGCGTGTTTGCCAGTCATTAATGTGTGCGTGTCAGTCAGTAGTGTGTGTGTGTGTCAGTCAGTAATGTGTGTATGTGTCAGTTAGTCAGTAATGTCTGTGTGTCAGCCAGTGAGTAATGTGTGTGTTTGTCAGTCATTAATGTGTGTGTGTGTCAGTCAGTAATGTGTGTGTTTGTCAGTCATGTGTGTGTGTCAGTGAGTAATGTGTGTGTGTGTGTGTCAGTCAGTGAGTAATTTGTGTTTGTGTGTGAATGTCAGTCAGTAGTGTGTGTGTAAGCGTGTGTATGTCAGTGAGGAATGTGTGTGTGTGTCAGTCAGTAATGTGTGTGTATGTCAGTGAGTAATGCTTGTTTGTGTGTGAATGTCAGTCAGTAGTGTGTGTGTGTGTGTGTGTGTATGTCAGTGAGGAATGTGCGTGTATGTCAGTGAGTAATGCTTGTTTGTGTGTGAATGTCAGTCAGTAGTGTGTGTGTGTGTGTGTGTATGTCAGTGAGGAATGTGCGTGTATGTCAGTGAGTAATGTATGTTTGTGTGTGAATGTCAGTCAGTAGTGTGTGTGTATGTCAGTGAGGAATGTGTGTGTGTGTCAGTCAGTAATGTGTGTGTATGTCAGTGAGTAATGTGTGTTTGTCCGTCATTAATGAGTGTGTGTCAGTCAGTAATGTGTGTCAGTCAGTAAGGTGTGTGTGTGTGTGTGTGTGTGTGTGTGTCAGTCAGTAATGTGTGTGTATGTCAGTCATTAATGTGTGTGTGTTTGTCAGTCAGTAAGTAATGTGTGTGTTTGAATGTCAGTGAGTAATGCGTGTGTGCGTTTGTCAGTCATTAATGAGTGTGTGTGTGTGTGTGTGTGTGTGTGTGTCAGTAATATGTGTTAGTCATTAATTTGTGATTGTAATGTTTGAGGGTCTATTTACACAGAAAGATTATCTGACAGATCAGCCAAAGATTTGAAGCTAAAGCCAGGAATGCATTTGAAAACAGGAGAAAACTAAGGCTTTCCTTTATGACCTGATCTCTGTTTATAGTTTCTGGCTTTGGCTTCAAATCTTTGGCAGATAATCTGTCAGATAATCTTTCTGTGTACATGGACCCTTAGGCAGTAAGTGTCTGTGTCAGTAATGAGTGTGCGTGTCAGTACTGTGTATGTCTTAATGTGTCTGTGTCAGTAATGTGTGTTTGTGTATGTTAGTGAGTGATGTCTCTAGCCATAGCCCTCTCGTACTGCCGGTGATCACCAGGTTGTCCCCCACTGATGCTGTCTTTTACAGCATTATATGGGAAGCCACCTAGACACAATGAACATCTCCTGACCATGTTCCATGTAAGCATGCTCTGTAACCTCTGGGACCTGAGCAGAGAGGGAGGCTGAGTTGCTACAGTCTCCTCTATCCGCTGGTGTCACCAGTCGCTGTAACACTGTACAGATCACTTTCCAGCAGCCTCCACTTTGAATAACTTTGGACAATTCTCTACATAAATCAATATTATAATATGTGTAAAGGTCATGTAGGGGTTCGGCCTGCCAGAAAAAAGTTGTTTTAACAAGCTTGACACTGAAGATGATGATGCATACTAATCTATGCTCAGGACAATGGCTGCCCCAATGTCCTGCTATCTGTGCCAGACCCGCTCCACTTCCAATTTGTAGTGACACATATAACCTGAAACATTATACTACAATCCAAGATACTAGATATCATTAAAGCGACTCTGTTCCCACAATCTGAACCCCCAAACCACTTGTACCTTCGGATAGCTGCTTTTAATCCAAGATCTGTCCTGGGGTCCGTTCGGCAGGTGATGCAGTTATTGTCATAAAAACAACTTTTAATCTTGCAGCGCTGTGTCTAACGGCCGGGGCTTACATTTGTATATGCATTAGGCTGGCACCACCTCTCTGTCCTTCCTCCCCACCCTCCTCATTATTAGGAATGATCCGGGAACATTTACTGCTGTTTGAGCTTTGCACAGGTGTATTAACGATCCAGCCCATGTTCATTATACACACAGGTGGGGAATAGGAAGCAATCTGCCTGGAGCATTCCTAATGATGAGGAGGGTCGCTTTAAGCTCCAGTCTCTGCTGCACAGCACTTCCAGCTTCGGGTATGTGACATCATAGGACTGCTCAGCCAATCAGTGGCCAGAGTGGGACTTTTCCCTAAGCATAATTTGTGTGGGGGGCTGTTGATATAAAGTATATGAGACTCCACCTACCAATAATGTTAGTGGAGAGAGGGGTCGGGCGTGATGGAATTTCTCTGCACCACCCTTTGTTCTTGGACAGATAAGCCAGAGCTGTCTGGCTGCAGCTTACCACTCCTTATAGAGAATACAGGAACGTTCTCATTGTGCTGAACGTTCATGTGTAAGGGGAAGATTGGAGAGATCGTTCAGTCAACAGTTCTTAAAGGTGTATGGCCACCTTTCCACAGGCAGGCAGGACAGTGACCTGACGATAAATTAGAAATCTTTGGTTCAACATAGGGATGGTCCAAACCTTGCGAGGTTCGGGTTCGTATGAACCCGAACGCTCGGCATCAGATTCCCGCTGTCTGCTTGCTCCGTGGAGCAGGTGGATACAGCCGGAGGACCGCCTGGAAAACCGAGATACAGCCTATGGCTATGGCTGTATCCCAGTTTTCCAGGCGGTCCTCCCGCTGTATCCGCCCGCTGCACGGAGCGGGGAGACAGCGGGAATCATTACCGAGAGTTCAGGTTCGTACAAACTCGGTTCGGACCATCCCTAGTTCAACAGATCTTTTGTACGGCCATTTAACGGGGCACACCAGGGTTTTTATTTTTAATCGACTGGTGTCAGAAAGTTATATAGATTTATAATTTACTGCTATTTAAAAATCTCCAGTCTTCCAGTACTTATCAGCTGCTGTATGTCCCGCTGGAAGTGATGTATTCTTTCCAGTCTGACACAGTGCTCTCAACTGCCACCTCTGTCCATGTCTGGAACTGTCCAGAGCAGTAGAAAACTTCTCCTGCTCTGGACAGTTCCTGTCATCGACAGAGGTGGCAGCAGAGAGTACTGTGTCAGACAGGAAGGAATACACTACTTCCTGCTGGACATACAGCAGCTGATGAGTACTTGAAGTCTGGAGATTTTTAAATAGAAATAATAAAATACAAATCTGTATAACTTTGGCCCGAGTTGATTTGAAAGAAAAAAAAAAAGTATCCCTTTAAATCACTGATAATCACCTGCTCCCATGTAGAGCAGAATGTACGGCAGACTATGACAACGTTAGGCTGCACAGCGATCGTTCTTGTAGCAGAGTCACATGATTGACTGAACCGTGTAAAGACCCTGAAAACGCGCTCCGATCTCGGATAGTGCAAAGGGACCCTTAGGGTGGTATTACACCGAATGATCATCGTTCGAAAAACCGTTCGACAATCGTTTAGTGTAATAGCAGACAATGATAAATCGTTGGCCGTTTAATAGAATTTGGACCTATTTTTTTCATTGAGCGTTTGCAAATCGTTCAAATGTAATAAGACGTCGTTGAACGCAATAACGATCATAAGTAACGATCATCGTTCCGTGTAACTGGGTGAACGATTTCATGCTGTTCCCCATAGCGGTCGTTTGAGTTCGTTAATCGTTGATCGTCGAAAAATCGCTCTGTGTAATAGTACCCTATGTTAACAAGCTTGCTGACTGTTTCCCATTACAACCAACAACTGTGGAATAGAACACCGGATGAGCAGAAAAATTCACAGAGTATCATAGTCAGAACGGTTTAGCTTTTCATTGGTAGACGAAGAGCGGCAGAAAATTAGCATGGAACACTAATATAATATATATAATATATAATATAATATATAATATTCTAACTCTCTAAAAAAAAAAATAATAATAAATAAAGATGAAATCCCACAAAGAGGAGTTTCCCTGCCCAGTGTCTTCTAGAATTGCAGCTCGCTGTGTGTTCCATGTTTATATGCTGCAGATTTTAAAAAAAAAAAGAAGCTGTTCTACGGAAGAGACGAGAAAGCGATGAAATATGGAAATCTGCATAAGTAGGGCAGCGGCTGCGGAAGCGTAAAGGTGCGAGGTTCTGTAACAGTAAGAGCTAGGATCCCAACATCTAATATACGTGATGACCATAAACCGAGCAATATACACCGCTCACCTTTCACCTACTACATTAGCAGTAATATAATAACACGCCAAGGTCAAGGCACAACACTGACCATCGCCCTCGATCAATCCGATCGACCATCGCCTAATGTCCGATCAATGGATGAAATAATTGAATAATTGAAATAAAATTGGGACAGGGGCTTTGATTATGTTATTAAGTGTCACCGAATTGATCAGGAAGGCAGGGTACAACCTCTATCGATCACAGGGATCTCATAGCTTTTTTTTTTTCCCGCTAGAGTCAGGATAGAATTTATGTTTCCCTTGTGAAATGTAATTTGCAAATCTTACACTAAGGGTTTTATGTTTGGCTTCCTCTAGATCAATATGGTTATAAATATAGGATGAGCTTTGCTACTGGTAAGACGGCTCGCTAACTTTGAAGCCAATGGACATTTTAAACCATGCAGCCGATAGGGAATCCCACTGACATTCCACGGCATAGCAACAAATAGAATCAGCTTCAGCTTGCATCACTGAGAACTAAGGCATGAATAAGATTAACCAGGCTGAATTACTGGCAAGTACGTCCATGTGTTAACGTCAGTAGACCTTGAGGTTGACCTCTACAATTCTTTAAGTGCAAAAGCTAGCAACCATACTTTTTAACACTTTGGTTAGATAGGGTATCTTAAAGTAACTGTACCACCAGGCCCAGGCTGAAGCACTGGAGGCGGCCGACCCACCCTTAGTGGGAGGAAACCCTAACCCCTCTATGATAGGGTTCCATTGATTCTAATGGAGTCACGTCATGGAGGGGCTGGGGTTTCCTCCCACTGCGGGGTGGGTCGGCCCGCCTCCAGTGGGCCTGGTGGTACAGCCACTTTAAATGGAGTAGCCACCTAAGCTAAAAAATTAAATGCTAGCTGGTCTTACTCACCAAGTACCCCCTGAGTATTTTGAGCCGTCTCCTGTCTTTCTAGCTGCTGTCGTTCCTGAGGTACAAGTTTTTCTAAAAGCAGATCTATATCCAAGATGGCAGCAGCCTGGAAACTACATTTACCATCATGCAGTGCTTCTCCCTGATTGGTCCTACTTACTTTTCTTTCCTGACCACTGTTCTGATTACTATTGCACAGTAAACACAGGACTGTTTTTTTCAGCTGATGATGTAGCAGAGCTGATGTGCGCATGGTGTAGCAGAGCTAACGCACACATGGTGTGGCCATGTGCTGTATAATGGCATCTGTTTACCAGGGGGTGGGGCTTGTAGTGTAGGTTTAGATCTCTGCTTGCTGACTGTGAATAAAAACATTCTAGTTTCACATTCAGACTCTAAGAACATCTATAACACTTACAATATACAGAGCTGCGACACAAAGACAGGTACATATGCCTGCATTCACTGATAGCAAGCAGAGATAGAACTATAACTCTTCCTATTACAGAAACCTAGGCTGAGGGACATATGTAAGTCTATGGAAGCAGCACAGGTGCATAGAGATAATGCAGATAATGTCTCCTGGGGGTCAGGTTACCAAGTCAGTAGACAGCTAACCCAGCATCCAGAGAGGAGATCACATGTCCTGTGCCTACAAAGGGAGTGGGGAAGAGGGAGCTGAGCGTGGTCAGAGAGGACACAGAGAAGATGATTTTAGACATCCAGACACGGCAAGTATAAGGTGGGGGACAGGGAAAGTGTGCAAGATAGGTTATATGCGTATATTAGACGTAGGGTAGTATTGGGAAGGGGGATAGTTTTTGTTGCGTGGATAACCCGAGAACCCTAAATTAAAGGGATATTCCAGTAGCTAGAAACCTATGTACAGGATAAGGGATAAGTATATGATCATAGAGTATCTGACCTCTGGAACCAGACTCTCCCGGCTAAATGGAACACGCACCACTCGCCATCAGAAATAAGCAAGAGCCGTACTTTGGTGTCTCCATAGAGAATGAATGGTGCATGTGCTGAACCGCAGTTGCATTCAGCCAGGTCCCTGTTCTCGAAATCTGATGTCTAGGACCCAACTCTCCCGGGTGAACAGAGTGGCGGGTTGACATGTGCCCCTTTTACTCTCTATGGAATGGCCGGAAACTGGAAATTGCTATTTCTGGCATTCGTGCTGATCTACCGCTCCATTCAGCCAGTGTCGGACCGGCCCACCGGAGGATCCTCAGTGTTAGGGCAGGCTTTAGAACCTGCCCTAACACTGACTGACATGTTGTTTCTCACTGGTTCTTCATTGGTGGGCCCCCAGGATCATTTCCTCTGGTGGACCCCAGATACCACAGTCTGACACTGCATTCAGCCATTCCACCACTGCTAACTTGTGGCTAGGTTATAAGTCACTGGTACTGTATATCCCTTTAAGCCTAACCTCACTCATAGCATAGTATATAGTTATTATCATTTACTGCTTTAGGAAAATTTCACACTGGAAAATAAGGATTTACAATTGACTCCCACGTAAAAACAGATGGAATTAGAGGAATTACAGCAAATTGCAGGAAGGTAAAACTCAATATTTAATCTTTTATTCTCTGATGTCATTCAGTAAATGGCAGATTTATTATTACTACTATTTATTAGTACTTCCAGAGTTACAGAAATGTAGCTCGCAGTGCAATGCTGTTCACGCAACTCCTGCTAAAGTCAATGGGAGCAACACATTGCGTAAAACAGCAGGTTTAGTCGTTCTCGGCTTCCTGGCTACACGCCGGGCCAGAGAATCTTATCAGAGAATAATGCCTCTTTCTTCCATATCAAGCTTTCTTCTTGGTGCGCCTGTTCAATCTAAAAAGATTTCCACACCATTTTGTGCTTACAAGACTGACGATAACCTCACTGAGGGATCAGGTTATATGCTGTTTAAACAAGTCTTTGAAGGGGAGGAAAGAGAGAGGTTGCTCGTCATGTGCCAGAAGTAAACAGACTAAAGAGAGATACAGAGGTTAATGAGTATTAGACCTGACCAAATGGCTTGATTCACAGCTTACACTGCTTGGCACTTGCTCTGTAATGTCCTCCATGCTCCTGAGGTTATACTATATATATTTTTTTTTATTATTTTTTTTGGGGGGAGGGAGGGGGGGAGTATCTATTCTTGTGTGTGCAGTATATTGGAGCGTTCATATAAGCTAGGCTTCACCTACTAGCCCAAAGACAATTGAAATTAGAGACAGAGTTGCACAAGAAAGAGCGCTTCTTTTAATGTACAGACATACAAACCGCTTTAATTGAAAAGATACCTAAAAAGACAGCTACACTTTAATGGGATTATCTATTCTCAGACAAATATGGCCACTTTCTTTCCGAAACAGCACCTCTAGTGTCCTCATTCTGGGCGTGGGTTTTGCAGCTCTGTTCCATTCAAGTGAATGAAGTTAAATGGTAATATCACACACAATCTGAAAACAGAGGTGGTGCTGTTTTTGGAAAAAGTAGCTGTTAACTCCTATCACCAATTAGTCTTGTTTCCTCTCCATAAAAGTCTATGGAGAGAGGAAAGTAGGAAAGGGTTACTGTGAAAAAAAAAAAGACAATAAAAAAACACAGAGACAGCATTAAAGTGTTGCCATCATTTAGAGTAATCTTTGACGTGTCATTATTGACTGCATCGGGTCTCAGCTGCAATCCCCGGATACTGCCATGGGATTTGTCAATCAAATCCGACTAGATAGTTTCATTACAGTCTACAGATCGAAAAAGTCAGATTTTCTGTTGGAGGGGGTATAGATCGCACAGCCGCATACTCCGCCCAGCTATATCTCAGGATCACAGCAGGTCTCAGGTAAGAGGACATGTCAAAAGTTACTCCAAATGACAGTAACACTTTAAGAGTTAGATTGAATCTCACAGCCAGATTCACAAATACACTGCTCATTGCTGCAGTATAATATCCTCCATGCTGCTGCTACTGCTGTGCGGGTAAGACAGACAGAGGAGCGGGGTCTTTGCATTCCATGCAATGAGAGGCATTATAGAAGCTACTTTCTGCTCACCCTGGATCTAAGCTGAAAAAAAACTGACAAACATGGAACCCGCAGAGGGAAAACCGCTATAATAAAAAAAAAAATTGAAGGCTATATGTTTTATTATAATAAAAATTTTAGCCTCATGTAAACGCATGAAACCTTATTCTGAAAAGTCAACTGAGAGTTTGGAGGTGACTGGAAAAACAAGAAATCCAACAGAAGGGAATTTAATCAATTCCTGCTAATGAAGGAGTCCAGAAACGTGCCCGGCAGCCATCATAACTACAGTAGACGTTGCTGCCATTTACTAACCAATAGGTTTTATAGGGCCAATAATCAGGACTTTACAACAGTCATAATTACGGAACGTTCATTTCCGCACTGCAGTAATCTACACGGGTCCTTTTATGAGATGAGAAATATTATTTCTGTATAAATACTGGAGATTGCAGCAAAACAAGCTAAAAACAACACCATGGTCTTAAAGATGGCCGCCCTTGAGACTGCATTCAAGCCGCAACACCCAGACCTCCCACTGTTCTAGATCTTTATGTGTTGAAAGTCTCATTCTGGTTCAGCAGAATCACAGAGAGTCTATGGCCATATGAATAGATGGATACATGTGGTCAGACAGCACAACTCCCGCTACTGGAACTTCTCAAATGCAAGGGCGCCATACCCGATGACTCACCACCTTGCCACCAACTTCAAATCGGGTGTGGGGCAGCATATGTACCATGTCGGCCATGTGCAGGCTGGGGTGTGTGTGTAAAGGGTTAACAAGTCCGGACATTTTTTTTTTTACAACACGCACCTACCTCCCCGGCTCCAGCTCTGGGGTCTGCTGTCCAGCAGCCTACCGGAGATTTGCCTGCTCCCCTGTGGGTCAGCCTGGGCCTGGTGTGGCGGCCATATGAAACTGACCCTTGCCCATCTTAAGGGTTCTTTTAAATCTATCGATCTTCGGCCTTCGTCATCCGCAAACGAGTGCCAGACAGCAAGAGTGACGCTCATTTGCAGTGACTATACAAGGCACGATTTATCACGCAGCACTGTGATCATTCCTGCTGCAATTCAAATACATTAGTATCGGTTACACAGTGAGATTATCGGTCAATAGTGACCAATTTTACCACTGCACAATAGATCCGATCAGCCGATGAGTGGACATTTCTAACACCAGTACATGGCCCAATTATCTGCCAAATGAGTATCTCAAGGAATTGGCCCATGTAAAAGGGCCCTTAGCCTCGGTTCACATGTAATTTTTGACCTGTACTTTTAACCAAAACTAGAATTGGGGCCTCAACCCAAGAAAAGAACCATTTTTCCATTAGAATTTTTCTCTGTATTGTTTCCACTTCTGGTTGTGTCTAAAAATACTCCAGTTGACCCACTTTGACCAAATGGACCTCCAGAGGTGGTTGCACGATTACAAGCAATCACCTATCTTGAGAACATCAGCTACCTCCGACAGTTCCCATAAAATATCAATGGGTGTTTCCTGCCGCTCTATTCTGACGTAAGACTTGGATCACCGCTCTCAAGATATCTCCGAAACCAAACATACCTCTACATCAAGCTCTCGACAAATTCTTTTTGATGGAAACGGGAGTAAATCCAGAAGATTTCCATGTCCATAGATAGCATTGCTCCAGTCTGCAATGCCGGAGAGGTAGAATCTAGCTGTGTATTAATTCAATTCTTCCCTTGGCATTGATAAGTCATTTCTTGAGCCCTGAGCCTGTTGTTCAGTTCCGCCTGTAGTTTACCCTGTAGTTTATTGCTTTTAACTCTGCTCTCCGAGTGCCAGCCAGCTCTGTATATCCCTTCATACAACTTTCATTACCATCCAGACTGCTGGCTGCCTTCGGAGACCGACAGTGTAAGAGAGCAGGCTTTTTTTTTTATTAGATGCCCAAGGTAAAATGGCATATCATGACAGACTTCTCCGTACTTCAAGAGGAGCCGTAAGTATACAGCGCTGTGTAAGGACAGAAAAGTATAAATAATAGAAACACGTCGGCTTCCCCCCTTCTATTATACTAATGGCACGAGAAAGCTAAATGAGATCCCCTCTAATAGACAGACAACAACATATATATGCATTCACACTTCAGGAAGACTGTGACAGGGCCTGAGGGGACAAGTCGGGCTAAAACAAAGGCAGTGATATCATTGCTAAGGCCAACATATTCCGACTGCATTTGCTTTAAATAATGAGATGCAATGTATAGGGAAAGAACTGGTTATTGATGGAACATACTCCGACTGGGTCACAGTTATAATTGGGCACTACAGGGGGCAGTACAGAGTCCTCTTCAATATGTTTATTAACCACCTTGTTGAATGGTAACAGTAGAGTTATATTATTTGCTTGTTATATTAAGCTTAGTAGAAGCTGGAGGCTTGGGCAGAACCACTGAAAAGGTAGTTTAGTGTGGATAAAAAATGTGTATGGCCACCTTAACCTCAAGGTGGCCATACACCTTTAATAACCAATGGCAGAACAATCGGTTCAGTTAAATCTCCCATCCGCCGCCCGTTCTCCCCATACATAGAAGCATTCTGCACGGCCAAGTGCTCCTGTGTTGTCTATGGAGAGTGGAGCAGTCTAAAGTGTATGGGGGCTGACAAAGTACAGTGAATAGTGCTAGATACATGATGATAGGACGTTGGTCTAGGTGTTTATTGTGATTGTCTTATTCGGAGTGCGGAAGGAATTGGCATCTGCCTCATAAGGGTATTTAGCCTCCCTTTGGCTCCTCACAGTAGGAGGACACATAACATACACTTATATTTACATATCACCTATGGCTAGTGAGATCCCACAGCTTAATGCTAATTACTGTTGGTTTCCTGTGCTATATAGCGCACTGAGCTGTGACTCTTCATCTATATTTGTGCTTACTACACTATAACCCAATGCATGTATGTGTGTGGGCCTTAATGATCAATGCATGGTCGGTCCGGCCATTTTTATCATGCATTTTATTATTACTAGACATATGTACTCAAACCTTTGTGGGTAGGTGTAACTTTCCCCGCTGATGAAGAGGTATCAGATAAGTGCATCGCGACTATCATGTATGCTATGTAGTTCGACACTTTGTATATGCACTCTATGAGTAACACGACGGTAATGTTTTAATTGCACATGTACTTTGTTAGTTCTTTGCATACAAATTAACTTTTTACATATATGGTACAGTGGTACCTTGGTTTAAGAGTAACTTGGATTGAGAGCTGTTTGCAAGACGAGCTCATACTTTTTCAAAATTGTGACTTGGTTTAAGAGCATTGCTTTGGTTTAAGAGCTCCCTGTACTGGGGGGCACAGCGAGTGGCGGAGGGGTATGGTCTGCATAGCGGAGTCTACACCACTGTACTCTGACCCGGGAAGTCTCCCTTACTTTCCAAATCATAGCAGATCAACTTCAGGCTGGGGCTTACATCAGGGGACAGGACTGTGGAGGTAATCTCTTCATAGGTCTCGGACAGAGTGCGCTGCTATACTGTGCCCACATATGCCCTGCTCATTCCTTCATGCTCCCTGCAGTTTCTGTCTCCATTCCTGCTATAATGTGCCTGCACTTACAATCAGCTATACACAATGCTGCTATAAGGTGCCTGCACTTACACTCAGCTATACACACTGCTGTATAAAAAAAAAAGTTCACACTGCTGTATAGTTTCTGTCACTGTCCTCCTGCACAGTTCTGTGATTCTCACTTCCTGATTGGTCCATGCTGAACACACATCCCTTGCTTATTGCTGTCATGTGACCACACAGACCTCTGACAGCAGCCCTGCTTCTCTATTCTAGCCTGCTGTACTATGCTCCTGAAATATGGGGGTCTGCTGTTCCATCCTGTATCTACAAACTACTGCTGTTTTTTAGGATTATGCACTTACTGTACATTATACCTTACATGCTGATTGCTATACTGTACAGTAACTTATAATATCCCATATTTACCTGTTTCTCACTGTTTGTTTTTTTATAGGAAAATTTGTTGTGGTTTAAGAGTGATTTGGATTACAAGCACGAATTATACTCTTAATCCAAGGTACCACTGTACTTGTGAACAAATTTCAGGAATAAATGATCCTAAATATGATTTTAATCGTTCTACAATTTAGGGCTACGATACATGCTAGCAGAGGGCTAGGGTTATAAAAATCTGATCGATAACCGCTGAGGGAAAGCTTTGTCATCGGCCCACCAGGACGGCCTAAGAAAGAGAAAACAACAATAGACTAGAATGAAGGGAAAGCATCAGCAGTTCACGCACACTCCACTTTACCGTTCCATCTACCTCTTAAGATCTGTGCTAATGCTATAACCTAGGAAGTCCTGCTGAGAGTTCTCTTATCAAATCACCCTCCCGAGAAGAATTGAAATGAGACTACTGATACAGAGCAGTCTGCTGGGACTGAGGTCTAGGAAGCTGCAGAGAAAGCCCAGAGAGCTAATGAATGGCGTTACGAACAGGATGATTATATTCCCTGGTGAATAAATCTAGATCCTATACTTTCAAGGGAACGTGGACGTGAAGGATGAGGACGACTCCTCGGGCTAAAATAAAGGTAGAACTTAGGTTAGCATGTGTCCTCTCTAATATTCAGGGCGATACACCTATACAAAAATGGGGCAGTAAAATAAAAGAAATCATAACTATAACAATAAAGATAATAAACTAAAAGGACACAAATAAGTATTCCTTATCAGGTAGCCAGGGCAGTCCTGGGTGGCCTGTGAGCAATGGATTTGCAGTCAGCTGTCGGTTTCTACAAAGAATACTAAAAAAGAAAAGGTAACTCTGCTTCTCTCCAAGTTAATCGCTTCCTCTAAGGAGCGGTTCATATGGAGGGCAGCGATTAGCATGTGAGATATATCGTGGGCTCCCAACAAGCTGAACGCCTAGTACAAAGCATGGGAGATTAACGTTCATGGAAAGGAGGTGAATGGAGCAGTTACCGCCTCAAATCCCTTGTGTACAAACTCACTTTGTATAGACATTTAATTCTTTTATTCAAAGTAGACAGGCAGAGACTGAGGTTACTTCTAGCACTTACTCTGTGTCCACGATTATTAGTCATAAATGGCCGACTGCCAGTTAGCACTTATTTTTATGTATTTGATCGTACTGAGAAAATATGATGTTTCAATTGTATGCATTAACCATGTGTAGAAAGTTAAAGGGGTCATCCAGGGACTAAAAAGATTTATTCTGCATGGGGACTACCTTACCTGAGCTTTTTTCTGCAGAGATGTCTCACCTTACTCAGCGATTGGCTGAGCAGGTGGACACTACAGTGAAGTGCTTATCTTGGAAGAAGTTCTCTGAGCCTGTGGCTAAGGTGGTCCTATTAATTTGTTATGGGATTCTGTCATATAGTTGTTACTACTACTACTACTAATATTACCACCACCACTACTATAGAGGCGCACATCTCCTGCCTTGTCCATCATGTCCCATATTGTACTACTACCACTACTACTACCCCTACACAGCCGCACATCTCCTGCCTTATCCATCATGTCCCATATTGTACTACTACCACTACTACTACTACCCCTACACACCACACATCTCCTGCCTTATCCATCATGTCCCATATTGTACTACTACCACTACTACTACTACCCCTACACACCGCACATCTCCTGCCTTATCCATCATGTCCCATATTGTACTACTACCACTACTACTACTACCCCTACACACCACACATCTCCTGCCTTATCCATCATGTCCCATACTGTACTACTACTACTACAACTACACAGCCGCACATCTCCTGCCTTATCATGTTCCATACTGTACTACTACTACCACCACCCCTACACAGCCGCACATCTCCTGCCTTATCCATCATGTTCCATACTGTACTACTACCACCACCACCCTACACAGCCACACATCGGCTTTATCGATCATGTTCCATACTGCACTACTACTCCTACACAGCCGCACATCTCCTGCCTTATCCAACATGTTTCATACTGTACTACCACTACCCCTACACAGCCGCACATCTCCTGCCTTATCCATCATGTCCCATACTGTACTACTACTACTACACAGCCGCACATCTCCTGCCTAATCCATCATGTCCCATACTGTACTACTACTAGTACCACCAACCCTACACACCCGCACATCTCCTGCCTTATCCGTCATGTTCCATACTGTACTACTAACACCACCCCTACACATCGCACATCTCCTGCCTTATCCATCATGTCCCATACTGTACTACTACTACTACTACACAGCCGCACATGTCCAGCCTTATCCATCATGTCCCATACTGTACTACTACTATTACTACACAGCCGCACATCTCCTGCCTTATCCATCATGTCCTATACTGTACTACTACTACTACAACAACAACAGCAACTACACAGCCGCACATCTCCTGCCTTATCCATCATGTCCCATACTGTACTACTACTACTACTACCCCTACACAGCCGCACATCTCCTGCCTTATCCATCATGTCCCATACTGTACTACTACCACTACTACTACCCCTACACAGCCGCACATCTCCTGCCTTATCCATCATGTCCCATACTGTACTACTACTGCCACCCCTACACACCGCACATCTCCAGCCTTATCCATCATGTCCCATACTGTACTACTACTACTACACAGCCGCACATCTCCAGCCTTATCCATCATGTTCCATACTGTGCTACTACTACTACAACTACACAGCCGCACATCTCCTGCCTTATCCATCATGTCCCATACTGTACTACTACTACCACCCCTACACACCGCACATCTCCAGCCTTATCCATCATGTCCCATACTGTACTACTACTACTACTACTACTACAACTACACAGCCGCACATCTCCTGCCTTATCCATCATGTCCCATACTGTACTACTACTACTACAACTACACACCGCACATCTCCTGCCTAATCCATCATGTCCCATACTGTACTACTACTACTATTACTACACAGCCGCACATCTCCTGCCTTATCATGTCCCATACTGTACTACTACTACTATTACTACACAGCCGCACATCTCCTGCCTTATCCATCATGTCCCATACTGTACTACTACTGCCACCCCTACACACCGCACATCTCCAGCATTATCCATCATGTCCCATACTGTGCTACTACTACTACTACTACTACACAGCCGCACATCTCCAGCCTTATCCATCATGTTACATACTGTGCTACTACTACTACAACTACACAGCCGCACATCTCCTGCCTTATCCATCATGTCCCATACTGTGCTACTACTACTACTACAACTACACAGCCGCACATCTCCAGCCTTATCCATCATGTTCCATACTGTGCTACTACTACTACAACTACACAGCCGCACATCTCCTGCCTTATCCATCATGTCCCATACTGTGCTACTACTACTACTAGCCTACACAGCCGCACATCTCCAGCCTTATCTATCATGTCCCATACTGTACTACTACTACAACTACACAGCCGCACATCTCCAGCCTTATCCATCATGTCCCATACTGTACTACTACCACCACCCCTACACAGCCGCACATCTCCTGCCTTATCCATCATGTCCCATACTGTACTACTACTGCCACCCCTACACACCGCACATCTCCAGCCTTATCCATCATGTCCCATACTGTACTACTACTACTACAACTACACAGCCGCACATCTCCTGCCTTATCATGTCCCATACTGTACTACTACTACTACAACAACTACACATCTCCTGCCTTATCCATTATGTTCCATACTGTACTACTACTACTACTACACAGCCGCACATCTGCCTAATCCATCATGTCCCATACTGTACTACTACTACTACTACAACTACACAGCCACACATCTCCTGCCTTATCCATCATGTCCCATACTGTACTACTACTACTATTACTACACAGCCGCACATCTCCTGCCTTATCATGTCCCATACTGTACTACTACTACTACTACTACTATTACTACACAGCCGCACATCTCCTGCCTTATCCATCATGTCCCATACTGTACTACTACTGCCACCCCTACACACCGCACATCTCCAGCCTTATCCATCATGTCCCATACTGTGCTACTACTACTACACAGCCGCACATCTCCAGCCTTATCCATCATGTTCCATACTGTGCTACTACTACTACAACTACACAGCCGCACATCTCCTGCCTTATCCATCATGTCCCATACTGTGCTACTACTACTACAACTACACAGCCGCACATCTCCAGCCTTATCCATCATGTTCCATACTGTGCTACTACTACTACTAGCCTACACAGCCGCACATCTCCAGCCTTATCTATCATGTCCCATACTGTACTACTACTACAACTACACAGCCGCACATCTCCAGCCTTATCCATCATGTTCCATACTGTACTACTACTACTACTACTACTACTACAACTACACAGCCGCACATCTCCTGCCTTATCCATCATGTTCCATACTGTACTACTACTACTACTACACACCGCACATCTCCAGCCTTATCCATCATGTTCTATACTGTCCTACTACAACTACACAGCCGCACATCTCCAGCCTTATCCATCATGTTCTATACTGTCCTACTACTATTACTACACAGCCGCACATCTCCAGCCTTATCCATCATGTCCTATACTGTACTACTACTACAACTACACAGCCGCACATCTCCAGCCTTATCCATCATGTGTCATACTGTACTACTACTACTACTACTACTACTACAACTACACAGCCGCACATCTCCTGCCTTATCCATCATGTTCCATACTGTACTACTACTACTACTACACACCGCACATCTCCAGCCTTATCCATCATGTTCTATACTGTCCTACTACAACTACACAGCCGCACATCTCCAGCCTTATCCATCATGTTCTATACTGTCCTACTACTATTACTACACAGCCGCACATCTCCAGCCTTATCCATCATGTCCCATGCTGTACTACTACTACCACCCCTACACACCGCACATCTCCAGCCTTATCCATCATGTCCCATACTGTACTACTACTACTACTACTACTACAACTACACAGCCGCACATCTCCTGCCTTATCCATCATGTCCCATACTGTACTACTACTACTACTACAACTACACACCGCACATCTCCTGCCTTATCCATCATGTCCCATACTGTACTACTACTACTACTACTACAACTACACAGCCGCACATCTCCTGCCTTATCCATCATGTTCCATACTGTACTACTACAACTACACAGCCGCACATCTCCTGCCTTATCCATCATGTCCCATACTGTACTACTACTACTACTACACACCGCACATCTCCTGCCTTATCTATCATGTCCCATACTGTAATGCTACTACTACACAGTCATTTATCTCCTGCCTTATCTATCATGTCCCATACTGTGCTACTACTACTACTACTACACACCGCACATCTCCTGCCTTATCCATCATGTCCCATACTGTACTACTACTACAAAGCCGCACATCTCCTGCCTTATCCATCATGTCCCATACTGTACTACTACTACAAAGCCGCACATCTCCTGCCTTATCCATCATGTCCCATACTGTACTACTACTAGTACCACCAGCCTACATACTGCACATCTCCTGCCTTATCCATCATGTCCCATACTGTACTACTACTACAAAGCCGCACATCTCCTGCCTTATCCATCATGTCCCATACTGTACTACTACTACAAAGCCGCACATCTCCTGCCTTATCCATCATGTTCCATACTGTACTACTACTACTACACACCGCACATCTCCTGCCTTATCTATCATGTTCCATACTGTACTACTACTACTACTACACACCGCACATCTCCTGCCTTATCTATCATGTCCCATACTGTAATGCTACTACTACACAGTCATTTATCTCCTGCCTTATCTATCATGTCCCATACTGTGCTACTACTACTACTACTACTAGCCTACACAGCCGCACATCTTCAGCCTTATCCATCATGTCCCATACTGTGCTACTACTACTACACACCGCACATCTCCTGCCTTATCTATCATGTCCCATACTGTACTACTACTACACACCGCACATCTCCTGCCTTATCCATCATGTCCCATACTGTACTACTACTACTACTACCCCTACACACCGCACATCTCCTGCCTTATCTATCATGTCCCATACTGTAATGCTACTACTACACAGTCATTTATCTCCTACCTTGTCCATCATGCTCCATACTGCACTACTACCACCGCTACACAGCTGCACATCTCTTGCCTTGGCAGTCTTGCATCATGATGTACTGCCGCTACTGGGAACCCAACCCCATATAGCATATAAATAAAAAAAAAATCTAAATCTAGAAAATCTAGAAGACCCCAGAGTGCCATACATAACTTTTCTGTGCAATGGGAGCACTCGAGTATTTATAGGTAGAAGCACTAGGAAAATTCCCTAAAATGCTGAGCCCATCACCCAGCAAGGACCATGCGGAAAATGATACCGACTAGGGTAGCAGTCTTGCACCTTTTCTCCATATTTTCCAGATATACTACACAGTGATTTTACCTGTTTTTTAACACACTACTATAACCCTACGACTCGCCAATACCCCAATGGCAAAGTCCTGCGTAGAAAAGGTGCTTGGATATACACTATATACGCCGTCAGAAGGCGTTTGGAGACGTGACAGTGGTGTTAGCTCAGCGGGAAAACCAGGTGTGAGATTTCATAAAGTGCTTCTGTTCATAACATGGTGAGAATTAAAATATCCTGCAGAACGCCGGGCGTGGGAGAATTAGCATGTTAATGAAGATGTCACGGAGAGCTATAGCAACAGCATATACTGGGAGAGAATACAGGATGCGGGGGAACGCTCGATCATGGAAAGTAAACACTCAGCAATAACAATGAACAATGCTCTGGTATGTGTGCAGATAGAGGGGAAAATTTCATTATCTGCTGAAGAGACATCAGAAAATACATGAATCTGCACATATATACCAGGAGATAATGGGAGAAACAAGGTAATGTGCACAACACACAGAGACAATAGGGAATAGAACACATTCTACATCAGGGAGCACAGCCCTTTCATTGGTCTGAGGGCCGCACTAGAAGAATGTGCTACTTCAAGGGGAAGCTAGAATATTATTTCCGAAGCTTAAAGTGGTTCTTCAGGATTATAAAAACATGGCTGCTGTAAAAACACAAGGATACTCCAAAGACTGTGTGTAGAAGTGCAGCTTAGAGTGATTTCCTTCAGAGGAGCTGAGCTGCAAAACCCACGGACAATGGGGGCACATAATGGGGCAGACAGCTCAAATAATATTGGAAGCACTCTATAAGCACTAATAATAATGGGGGCACTGTGTAGGCACTATTAATAATGGGGGCTCTCTCTTGGCAATAATACATGAAGGCACTTTGTTGGCCCTATAACGAAAAGGTATAGATGCTTATTTATTCATTAAGTTAAGCACAGTTATGGGCAGGTACATGGAGGACGTGTGTTTCGGCTCATTAGTTATGGGCCACTCTGTTGGGGTCTACCGATAACGGGCCACTCTGTTGGGGTCTGCCGATAACGGGCCACTCTGTTGGGGTCTGCCGATAACGGGCCACTCTGTTGGGGTCTGCCGATAACGGGCCACTCTGTTGGGGTCTGCCGATAACGGGCCACTCTGTTGGGGTCTGCCGATAACGGGCCACTCTGTTGGGGTCTGCCGATAACGGGCCACTCTGTTGGGGTCTGCCGATAACGGGCCACTCTGTTGGGGTCTGCCGATAACGGGCCACTCTGTTGGGGTCTGCCGATAACGGGCCACTCTGTTGGGGTCTGCCGATAACGGGCCACTCTGTTGGGGTCTGCCGATAACGGGGCATTCTGTTGGGGTCTGCCGATAACGGGGCACTCTGTTGGGGTCTACCGATAACGGGGCACTCTGTTGGGGTCTACCGATAACGGGGCACTCTGTTGGGGTCTACCGATAACGGGGCACTCTGTTGGGGTCTACCGATAACGGGGCACTCTGTTGGTTTCTACTGATAACGGGGCACTCTGCTGGCTCTGGAGCACCGTTAGGAGCACTGCCACGTCCTATGGCCCGCCCTCTCTACTGATTATCATTAGAAGGGGTAGGAAGGATGACGCAGCAGTGATCCTAACGGAGTTTACCACAACTAACAGCGGGGGACCGGCACCAAGGAAGAAGGTAAGACACATAGCTTCCTCCTCAGCATCCCGGGCCCTGTAGGAGGCTATCAGCAGATTAAATTTGTCTAACCTGCTTATGTTTCCCTTTAATAATGGGACACTCTATTGGCTCTAGTACTGAAGGGGCACTCTGTCTGCTCTAATAGGGTACTCTTCTAGTACTGCTGGGGTACAATGCTATGGTAATGGGGGCACTCTAAAGGGACTGGTTGATACAAAGTAGTTCATAGTGGGGGGGAAGACGGGCAAAAGCTATGGGCCTTCATGGAAGGGGCACAGAAGGTAGCAGGGAAATTGTGAGGGGAGGAGAGGGCGGTAGGGGGCAAGTGGTAGAGTTTTATAGAGGGGGGTTGGAACAATGTGTGAGAATTTTCTTGGGGGCAAAGTAGATCAACAAGGAGGGGAATAAGGAAATTGAGAGGAGCCCTGTGTGGACTGAAGCCGGCATAACGCACAAGGCGCTATGTGTGTGTGTGTCTGGGAGGATGGAGAGTAGGTGGCAAGTGCTGCAGAGTATCAAAGTGGCTGAGATGTGGGACTGATGGAAGGAACCATTAAAAAATAATGAATCCAAGAGAAGCTGCTGCCTGTACAGAAAACAGACAGGCAGGATCTCCTCTTCTCCAGTGCTGGACTGGAGCTCTTCATTCTGCATCTACCCCGAGATTTCGGAGGTCTCCTGCATTACTAGTAGGGTAAAAAGCCCAATGCAGTCGAGCAGGACCAGGCCCATCGATCAGCCGTATCTGTTCAGCAGGACGGGGCCCATTTGTGACCCACAATTCAGAGGTTCTGCACATCCGTTCTAGAATAACCAGAAAATGCATTTCAGGTGAGGTAATTTTTCAAAGAACATAAAATAGAAAAAATTGTCATGGAAACCAGAAAAATAAACAAATAAATGAGAACCAGGAATAAAAGACTTTAAGTGCCAAATAATCCCTAGCACATGCTGAAGGATAAAAGGGTATGAGGGGCCTTAAACCCATTGTTAGAACCAACTCACTGGTAGTGGAACACGTTAATTGCCACGGTAAAAATGTTGTTTGTCCTGCAAAACTGGCAAATCTCCAATAAATGGATTAACGCATTACAATAAACTACAGCCGCGAGACAAAAAACAGGTCATGGGAGGTAATGGATAGTCGGCTAAAATCCGGCCACTAGAGAGTAAGAGATGCTCTTCTGCAAAATAAACACCTAAATGGCCAGCCATCATCTAGGCCGATTAGCCAAACAAGGCTTTTAGTGTAAAACCGCGCTATTGTATACAACGCGGGCACGGATGACAAACAGTTTATACAAATGTGACACCATACCGGGCCGGATAAACACCCAGGACAAAGGAATGGACTGCGGGTGTCCATATCCTATGCAAACAACCTTGTCGTGACTGGTATCAGCACTAAAAAGCCATGTACAACTCTGCCACCAATTTTTGTTCCAATGTTGTTCCAAAGCATCAAAAATTTAAAAAAAAAAAAAATTACTTAATTTTGCTAATTGTCTATTGTGTCTAGAGCTGCTGTCTCCATGGAAACACTAAGGGCCTTGTGTAGGCTGAACCGCCATTTATACTCCCTTACATCTGTCCAATATTTCTTTCTAACCTAATGTACGTGGGAAGGGGACAGACAGACGCGAGTACGACTTCAGGTCACAGACTACGTGAGGTTTGTCAACTGTTACTATAGAGATGAATAGATCTGCAGAAGAGATATAGGATTTTTTTTTTTATTTAAAGGGTTTTCCATGCAAAACATACTGATGAGATATTCACAAGATCAGCCGCTGATCGGTGGGGGGTGATACTTTTGTGAAGTGACCAAAAAAAAAAAAAAAAAAAAAAGGTACTCATCTGCTGCCAATCCTCTGATCGAGGATACTTCCAGCTCTCTTTTTGACACAAATACCTGTTCCGCCAATGGTCACTGACTGGCTGATTAGGCAACCCCTGTGTCGAGAGGTTAACAGGAAGTGCTTGGAAGCACCATGCGCACACCATCAGCAGAGGACTGGTGGCAGGTGAGTATGTTTTTCTTTTTCCCCCTCCTTTTTTTATCTGAAGACAGCATAAACTG
Organism: Dendropsophus ebraccatus; assembly: GCF_027789765.1. Classification (NCBI taxonomy): domain Eukaryota; kingdom Metazoa; phylum Chordata; class Amphibia; order Anura; family Hylidae; genus Dendropsophus; species Dendropsophus ebraccatus. The sequence goes on along the minus strand of NC_091457.1, from coordinate 22,131,005 downwards.
ATCAACAGAACAATGTAATACCTACATCGTTTTGCGCATTATGAGCACCATGGTGTCCTGCTCTCTTTGCCCATTGACTGACATAGTATAGCAGATGCATTACACCTGATAAAAGAGACTATGTTTAATAGAGTATACCCATCTTGGAAACTTACGACAGTGTCTAATAGATGCTTGCCCACCTCTGGGATCCTCATCCTTTTTCAGGTCAAGGGCTTCCCTGGCCCCCTCTGGCCTGTTTGTGGCCAAAAGAGCTGGCTACGAAGCTGGAAACAGCCAAAGCCAGGGAGGTACACAATTTGTATAACTTTCATTGACTTTAATAGCATAGTACACGAGCTACGCAACCTTTGTTCTCCACAGGACGCGTTTCGGTCCACCTGTTCTGTCAACCTGTGTCCCACATCTCTTCATTGACAGACAGCTGCCCAAATATACACTGTGTAGGCAGATGGCTGCCAAACATCAACCGGTGGGCAGAGGGAGCTGGTCCTTATAAATATAGAGGACTACTGAGCGCATGCACATAATGGAGATGACTAGTGTGAAGTGTCCACGATATTTATGAGGATATATTCAGGACAGATGCACAGAACAAAGTAATTGTTGCCTCTGTTACTAGGTTTAGGCCCTTAAAGGGGTTATCCAGCGCTACAAAAACATGGCCACTTTCCCCCTACTGTTGTCTCCAGTTTGGGTGGGGTTTTGAAACTCAGTTCCATTGAAGTAAATGGAGCTTAATTGCAAACCACACCTGAACTGGAGACAAGAGAGGGGGAAAATTGTCCATGTTCTTGTAGGGCTGGATAACCACTTTAAAAAAAGGTATAAAAATAATGCTCCGGCATACAGACTAAAAGAAATGCAGAGGTCCCTTTAAGAAAAGTTTCTTTCTTATACATTTCAGGATCCAATACCATTTTTGTTTCGGCCGTCACATGGAGCTATAATAGAAACGTATGGGAAAAATCCATTATCTCATAAGCAATACACTGTGCTGACGACAATCATCTTTTATGTAATAAATAAAAACTCAGTCGGTTTCTTAATCCTGCAGCATAATGCATTAAGAATACACTCCTTTATGAGCTGCTAACTGGAGAAAGAAATACGACAGCACTCCACACTGAAAGCAACGGAATCCATTACTGACCTTTGGGACAGAAGCCTCTAAGAACAGTTGTCTTGTAGCATTAGGATTGTACAAGTAAGGGAGGGACTACAATTCTATCTAAACCTAGAAACAATGGTCCATTACTTTTTTGCCATGTGCTGTATATATTTAAAAGGGGTTTTCCCCTACTACATGGGGCGACGAGAGGAGCAAACGAGCGATGTCAGCGTGTAATAGCAGCGGCAGCGAGCGGGTGAGCACGGGGGTGGGGGGGGGGGGTAGATCATCCGGGCGGATAGCGACGGCAGCAGATCGCTGCTATATCAGTCACTTGTCTATCAACAGTTTGAAAGACAAACAACATTGTTCATGTAGGCTGATCGTTGCCTTCTATTACAAAGGGACGATTATCAGCCGAAACGGCCAATAATCGTTCCGTGTAATAGAGCCTTTACAGGCAATGCTCCATGGGAAAAATATGCTCTCCTCCTGAAAGAATAAAAACAACCCTCTAGTGCCATCTATTGGTAGTTATCTGTAAGGTAACATATGGCCCATAAAAAAAAAAAAAAAAAAAAGAAGAGCCTTGAAACCGGGAAATTAGGCAAACCGGGAATCTCCTCCAAAAGTTCAACACCCCCATCTGTAAAGAGTGGGACAGCTTGCTTACTAACCAGAACCCTGCTCAGTACTGATGAAGAGCAAGAACAAGGCTCTTTTATGGGTCATCAATTAAATAACCGAATAGCTACCTATAGGTAACACTAGGCAGTTGTCTTCCTTCTGGAGGAGAGCCAATTTACATAATGTACAAACTACAATGATGCACAAATACGCGAAACCAGATCCTGTCATTAGATTTAACATGGTAATACGGTAACTTCCTCAAGCAAAAGGGCAGCGTTCCGCCAAGTTCTCCTCGATGAACGTTTTTGTACTAACGCAATCTCCACACGCAGGTGAAATAATAATATACAAGATACAAATGATGTAAAAGGAGGTGAAAATTGATTCTGTCATTAGATTTAACATGATAAAACCAACGTAACTCTCTTCGGCATCAGGGCACCGTTCCGGCAAGCTCTCCTCAATAAACATTTTTTTTGTACTGGCAGAATATGCATACAACGGTGCACCGGCAAATCTAATTTTCCTCTCAAATCCTCCGGGTCAGCTATATTTATTTTATAAAAATGTGCTCACCGGCAGAATCTCCTTGAAAAGATAATGCCATGCAACCGAGTCTCTGGAGGTGCTAGGAATGTCCTAAGGCCATAAAAGCTCTATAAAAGGCCCTGTCCTACACCATCTATACACGGCAACAGCTAAATGCACAGGCTTCACCTCCTATCAAATTCAGAAAATTTATTTCGAGAGGATTTAAAATTTTATTCAATAAAAAGGTAAAAATAAAAAAATAAAAGAATTAAAGAAAGGGGAAATGAAGGACAGTTGGCTACCCTGCACAGGCTGAAGTCGCCATAAGCATAATAAAAACGTACAGAAAAGCTGCGGTTAATACGTTCAATGTGACGGCTAAACATACATCACCCTTAAGAGTGAAATTTTTGTAATGATTCACGTGTTCCAATTTTTTTTATTTTCGTATGAAGAGAGTAATCAACCTGAAGAATTGTTTTATCTACGGTCATAGATCTAATAACGGGCTAATTCTTTACGGTGACTAATCTAAATATGTGCAGACCTATGTGATCTAAAGGGAATCTGAAAATGACCTACATTTTTCCTTGTCCCTATGTAAAAAAAAAATAAAATATTTTTTTAAGGCTGTTTGCGAACTATATAAAAAACTACACAGAAGCTGGAAATGGTCAGACCACCTAAGGTTTTCTTATGTAATTGGCATGATACTGTAACCACTTCTATTTTATACTCCTATTTCCTGCCCTTACACAATCTTAAAAAAAATCCCAGACAACCCCTTTCACTCAAGCTATTGACATCTCATAAAAAGTTGTTCCTTTCCTGTTTTTGCAACACTGCGGCCAGTGATTGGCTGAGCAGGCTGTCACTCCCTAGGCCGGTTCTTCTCGGAAGTAAATGGTGGATACTAGAGATGAGCCATCTCTAGTGGCAACAGACAGTGGGGATACCGGCCACCACATCGGAGTACTGGGGGGGGGGGGGGGGGGGGGGGTGGAGAGGTCAGCAACATGTTTGTTTTCTTATATGGCAGCAACAGGTTAAAAAATGTGCAAGCGCCGGATAACGCCTTTAAAAACATGGCCACATACTGTTGTCTCCAGTTAAGGTGTGGTTTGCAATTAAGCTCCATTTACTTCAATGGAACTGAGTTTCAAAACCCCACCCAAACTGGAGACAAGAGAGGGGGGAAAGTGGCCATGTTTTTGTAGCGCTGGATAACCCCTTTAAGTATAGCGTTGAATAGAGGTAAAAAATTTTTTTTTACTCCTTCATTTTATGCTCAGTAATATAATTATCTATCACAGTATCATCTGTCCAGCTGGATTATTTGGTCCAGTTCTACTATTTTTTCCCCCCCAGCTAAGAATAAGTGGCCACCACTACTTGATTTATTACCTCTGCACATATATTTCAGATGCAGCCTGTGTAGAAAACACTGAAATTCAGAAGGATCAATGGGTCGTGTGACAAATGAATCAATTTTTAGCAGCTAAAGGCGTTTCTACAAACAGAAAAAGCACCGACAAAATGGATGAGATACGACCATCCGCGCCGAGAATAGATTTAGATACACGGATTGCGATGACCCAAAAATCCCAGCAAATAAAGGGATGAATTTCTGAGCAAATCATCTACTACTAATTCATATTCCAAACCATAGAATCTCTGTGTTTTTTAGTTCTCGCTTATTTTTGTTTACCGAGCTTCTCATTTGCCTTCCATCTCCATAAATGCATTCACGGTGTGAACTCTGACCTAATTTATTCTGCAACCCCTATTAATAATAAATAGTCGGGGTAAATGCAGCACAACCAACACTGAATACAAAAATGATGAATGTGAACAAGTTCACAGTAATGACGGAGGTTCAAGAACCAAAAGGAAACCTACAAAGGGCCGGAATGTTACCGATGTATAAAGGGAACTGAAATACTGGTGACTGCTGGGACAAATCATTAAAGGGGCTGTCTTGTTAGATGCTCCTCCACCTTATAAGAGGAGACTGGCTACATGACTTGAATATGAACTAGAAGAAGAATAGTATTACATTTATTCATGGAGAACAATGGTGAATTATTATGTGTAGCAGTGTGCTTCCAAAGAAGAATTAAAGGGGTATTCCAGTACCAGAAAACTGTCTGGCTCATTCCAAACATCCAAAAAGTAGTAAATCACTGTGTAAAAAATAACATACAGCAAGATTTATTTAGTCCACCATTTGAAAACATACAATTATTCGACAGATACAACATTGGTCAAGCATGGTGGTGGGGCGGGATCTAGTCTCTGAGCTCAAAACCGGCCCTAAGTGGTCATCACCTCTGACCAGTCCCTATAGCCTACATCACATTTTTCTTTGATATATACATATATTTATTGGGACATTAAGGGAATAATTAGGTGTGTTTTCAGCATGCCACAGGCAGAGGGGCAGATAGGGAATGAGCACAGCAGGTGATACAGTCTGTTGTGATATAAGATCTTCTGTTCTTGGCAAGAAACTGGCAGAAGTGCTGGGGGAGGGGAGTAAGTAGGGTGGGAGGACTGTGATAGAAAACTGAGGGAAAACAATGCACTCCGGGGATTGTAGCACGCAGTGAATGCTCAACCAGGAAATACAGAACTGAGATACCCAAAACAAATTGATTTCTGAAGGTTTCATAACTGGGGCAAGCAGCTAAGCAATGCTATATGCTGCTGCAGAATTTTTTTTACGAGATGTTTGAGCACCCCTTTAAGAAGCCCTTTTGGGGCTGTCATTCACAGCTACATCAAATGTAAAGCTCTGACCTATGCCCCTTATACCATGCAGTGTGTACACATTAATAGATCATAGTAATACTTTACTTGTGGTTCTAGAAGTATAGGAAAGCCCCTAAACAGTGTTTAAAAAAAAAAAAAACGTTTGCCCTAGACTAGCATGTTCTTTAGGAATCTATCAAACAGGTAGGCACACTGGATGTGGTATGAATACAACCTAGGGCATCCCTAGGGTTCACTGCAATTACTATGAGAAGGCACTCTGCCTACCATGTCCTGATGATTGACAGTATACAGACATTGGGCCAGGTACAAGGGGTGGGGTGGAAACAACCTTCCTCCGGCCCTCATGGTATGTAGTTTTTAGTTCTTAAGTGAGTAGTTTTATCGAATCATCGACGATGGTAAGGTCCCAGATAACTGGTGGTTAAAGTTGGTACTTGTGTGGGACCACAAGCCCATATCCATTAGGTTGGCATCTAGATGGGCAGTCTTAAGCTTCCCATAGTTTCCCATAGAGATGAGGACTGCCGAACCAATTTCTGGATCTGAAGATGAATGGACCTGCAATAACTGTGTGCAAAACCGATGGCTCAGCCATTGATTGGTTTAGTCTTCACGGAATAATGCCGCTGTAAAACTTGGTTACCTGGAAAACAATATAGTCTTATACTGTGTAGACCATGAACTATCATTCTGGACTCTTGGAAAGTGGCAATAACTTATCTAGACTAAACCAATCAACAGCTGAGCCATCAGTTTTGAATGCTGTTACTAGAACTTGGGTCAACCCCGAGTGGATCACATGAACAGCCGATCACTTTTCATACATACTTGAAAATCTTTGTTAGTCGGCAACGCATCTCGCCGTATAAATAGGAACGTGCTGCCAATGAACTAAGACTCTTAAGCGCGTATAATCTGGGCAATCAGCTGATAAATGAACATTTCTCGTTCTTCGGCTGATCGATGGGTCTATTTATGCTGATAATTGCCCCATCTACATATATATACATTTCCCTATACAAATAATACAATGGACTCTCTTATTTTTTCCTCTGTTTGGCCAACACGGGCACCGTAAAGAGGTATGCCGTACAATGCAAGTTCCCCGACACCTGGTCAACCCAAGCTGTTCAGGAAGATTATAGACGCGGCCCATCATGCAGATGAAACCACGCTTAATGCGGCTTCATTAATAAGTGAAAGCTGCCATAGTAATTGCTCTGCCAAAGTTAAAATGAAAAATCATCAGTTTGTTTCTAAAGGAACAGCAGGCTGATGGCTGAATCATTGTGAAGATGCTCCGATTATTCCTCGCCACCACCGATCCTTCTGCTTAAAAGGGAGACAAAGTATTTTTAGTAGCGTAAATCACTTTGCTCGATAAAATGCACCTTTAAAGCAAAGTCACTAGAGACCCAATAAGTGCGAAGGGAAAAAGAGGCTTTAAAATATCATTTATCCATTGACGAGAAAAAAGTATGGACCTTGAAAAATGAGAAATACTGCAGAAAGAACCAGTATTCAAATGATCAAAGGGAGGATTTAACTCCGATCCTATTTCAAGTGTTGGAAGCTTATTAGTTCATCTCTGATCTCCGAGTCATTATGGAAGAAGAGAATGTGATTGTCTGTGCGGATAAGGGGCTCGGATGTGCCGGGGATGCACAATGTCTACGAAGAGGTGCGGTCCACCTGCACAAAATAAGACTGTTATTCTGAAGTCGGCCATGTCTCCTGTATTATCGTCATCCGCGCAAAGTCATCAACACGTTCTTTTATCTCTCAATTCTCTTAAATAACAGATTGTAGAGGGACCGCGGTATCTTAATTACATCGCAGGCAATTTATCTGAAGGAGCGGCAATGCTGCGAGACAAGGCGTTTAATCAGGCCTGTGATCCTACGAGGAGGCTAGTTACCCAGGCAGCTTCCTACTGGATGACCCATTTTTAAAATAAACTCCACAGTCATTACAATTAAATTATTTTCTGTTGTCGTCTCCACTCGTAATTTATAAAGGGGCCGATGTGTGTCTGTTTGCGCATTTTCAGTCCTGCCACGGAGCCAATTTACACATGCATAGGTTCTTGTTGGTATCAAGCAGTGTCGCGGCTGGCTCCTGGCACCAGAGGCGTAGGCATCGGGAATCTTCCTTTTTTTGTAAGTTACTGGATTTATTTAATTATCTGTGAACCACCAGTCACTGCCTCTGACTGTCCCACTGGCCATGATTGATGGATCGATCTTTATTTGGGTGTAGAGAAAGCGCTCATGATGAAGGCTGGTGGGGTGGGGAGAAGCCATTGGAGAAATCCTTGATGAGTCGTAATTTTAGACAGGTTCCTATGAAGAATATTATTTCATGACCTAATGACCTCCTCCACAATGTACAATGTTTCCAATGTAAAAAAAAAAACACTTGGAGGAAAAGAACACTTTATCTGTGTATTGTCAGTTGTGTTAGCAAAGAATTAAGAAGAGAAGGATTTAGGGGCAATGATAACCATGGATCGCATGATCAGTTTTGAAGCGAGTCAATTTCTCTAACTCTAATAAGAAGGAAATTGATGCACTGAATAGAGAGAGTGCCTATCAGTGAATGGGAGCACAGGACCAGAACAGAACCAACAAAGGGTGCGATGCTTAAGCCCCACAGGTTCGATATCTCATATTTGGTGGAGCTGTCCAAAATTTGCCCCCATTTTGGGGGAAAAGTGGCGGAAGGCATAAGGCTAGGAATTGCCCTCTCCTTAAAACTTATCCCGCTGATGATTAGATTGGGACTTACCTCTAGTGATTATGCCCCATCAAAGCATAACCTGGTGTCAAATATGCTGGCGGCAGAGAAATCTTTAATCCCCCTGAAAGTACTCCTCCCTCCCAGTGTAGATTTGAGGAACTAACCAGTTGAGCAAACCGGTTCCATGACCATTATTGGAAAAATTGGCAGCCCTGGCTGAATTCTAAATATTCTGCTCCTATTAACCTGCTCACTCCCACCCCACCCAGTAGGCCTTCCTGGATACAGCATTGGGAACGCTGGGTCCTTGCGCAAGTGGACTCCCTCTCCCTCATCCGGTACCACCTTTTTTTTTTTTTTTTTTTCTCGGAAAACCCCTTCCCCCCCCCCCCCCCCCCCCCCATTTTTTCCCTCTCTTCTCTCTCTCCTTTCTACCTCTTCTAGTTCTATGTTGGCTTGGTTGAGCTGGTTCATGTCTATAGTGAATAACTGTTATGGATTAAGTGGACACACACAGGCCGGTAGATAAGTCCAGATATCTTGGTCTCTGGTCCATGCTGAACACACACTCCCTTCCCCATTGCTGTCATGTGACCACACAGACCTCTGACAGCAGCCCTGCTTCTCTAGTCAAGCCTGTTGTACTACACTACTGCATTATGGGGATCTGCAGCTCCATCCTGTATCTACAAACTGCTGCTCTGTTATCAGGTTTATGCACTGAAAATTTGCTTTGGTTTAAGAGTGGATTTGGATTACAAGCACAGTCCCGGAGCAAATTACGCTCGTAATCCAAGGGACCACTGTATATATATAAAACCTAATACAGTAAGAAGCAGCACAAACAAGTATTTGAAATAGAAGAGAGTAATCCATGTACAGCTGCCTCCCTCCCGCACCTGCCCTGGCCCCGCTACATGCCATTGATTCTCCGCCATGTACTAATTCCTCACTGCACACTGAACCAGAGGTAACACAGGACTGGGAGTTTACAGGCAGTAGTTCATGTGTGTCTAATATGTATTGATCACCACTTCCCTTCTAGCTCCATATCGGAGTCAGCGTGATTATTCTCCTCCATAATGTGAAACTACAGGGACTCGTGTAATATACTTACCATGGGATTACCCGACATATCACATTTCTAAAGCATTTTACTAGTTTATTATCTCCAGTAAATGTCCACATGTTATGTAGCGGTCACAATTTATGGCCCCGGTCAATGTTATTGGCACGCTTGATTGGTTAGTATAAAAAAGGCCAATCTCTTTAGAAATAAGGGGGTATGGAACATTCTAACAGCATGTCACTTACATTCAGCTAACACGCCGACCATCTAAGGGGTATGGAGTTATCCAACCGTTCAGAGGAACAAAGGGCCGGAGAACAGATATCAGCATGGATATTCCTTCTGTTCTGAGGAGCGATACAGTGTCTGGCAGTGGCTTCTTTCCCTATTCCTACTGTGTTTCCCACAAAATAAGACACCCCACCTACTCTACCCTCTAACCCAGGGGTGGGGAACCTTTTCCATGTCGAGGGCCGGTCGGGCATTAATAAAATCATTCAAGGGCCGCATACCGTGTGCGGCAGTTAGTAGCGTGGGTTTGCAGCACCCAGGGCAAGGCAAAGTATTGTTCCCCTAGTTCCCCTGCTATTGTAGTTAACCCCCAGTGATGCCCCTGCTATTGTAGTTAACCCCCCCAGTGATGCCCCTTGTAGTCTAGTTAACCCCCAAGTCATGCCTCTGGTAGGCCTAGTTAACCCCCATCAGTCATGTCCCTGGTAGCCTAGTTAACCCCCATCAGTCATGTCCCTGGTGGCCTAGTTAACCCCCATCAGGCATGTCCCTGGTGGCCTAGTTAACCCCCATCAGGCATGTCCCTGGTGGCCTAGTTAACCCCCATCAGGCATGTCCCTGGTGGCCTAGTTAACCCCCATCAGGCATGTCCCTGGTGGCCTAGTTAACCCCCATCAGGCATGTCCCTGGTGGCCTAGTTAACCCCCATCAGGCATGTCCCTGGTGGCCTAGTTAACCCCCATCAGGCATGTCCCTGGTGGCCTAGTTAACCCCCATCAGGCATGTCCCTGGTGGCCTAGTTAACCCCCATCAGGCATGTCCCTGGTGGCCTAGTTAACCCCCATCAGGCATGTCCCTGGTGGCCTAGTTAACCCCCATCAGGCATGTCCCTGGTGGCCTAGTTAACCCCCATCAGGCATGTCCCTGGTGGCCTAGTTAACCCCCATCAGGCATGTCCCTGGTGGCCTAGTTAACCCCCATCAGGCATGTCCCTGGTGGCCTAGTTAACCCCCATCAGGCATGTCCCTGGTGGCCTAGTTAACCCCCATCAGGCATGTCCCTGGTGGCCTAGTTAACCCCCATCAGGCATGTCCCTGGTGGCCTAGTTAACCCCCATCAGGCATGTCCCTGGTGGCCTAGTTAACCCCCATCAGGCATGTCCCTGGTGGCCTAGTTAACCCCCATCAGGCATGTCCCTGGTGGCCTAGTTAACCCCCATCAGGCATGTCCCTGGTGGCCTAGTTAACCCCCATCAGTCATGTCCCTGGTGGCCTAGTTAACCCCCATCAGTCATGTCCCTGGTGGCCTAGTTTCCCCCATCAGGCATGTCCCTGGTGGCCTAGTTAACTCCCATCAGGCATGTCCCTGGTGGCCTAGTTAAGCCCCATCAGGCATGTCCCTGGTGGCCTAGTTAACCCCCCATCAGGCATGTCCCTGGTGGCCTAGTTAACCCCCATCAGGCATGTCCCTGGTGGCCTATTTAATCCTCCATCAGGCACATCCCTGGTGGCCTAGTTAACCCCCATCAGGCATATCCCTGGTGGCCTAGTTAACCCCCATCAGGCATATCCCTGGTGGCCTAGTTAACCCCCATCAGGCATGTCCCTGGTGGCCTAGTTAACCCCCATCAGGCATGTCCCTGGTGGCCTAGTTAACCCCCATCAGTCATGTCCCTGGTGGCCTAGTTTCCCCCATCAGGCATGTCCCTGGTGGCCTAGTTAACTCCCATCAGGCATGTCCCTGGTGGCCTAGTTAAGCCCCATCAGGCATGTCCCTGGTGGCCTAGTTAACCCCCCATCAGGCATGTCCCTGGTGGCCTAGTTAACCCCCATCAGGCATGTCCCTGGTGGCCTAGTTAACCCCCATCAGGCATGTCCCTGGTGGCCTAGTTAACCCCCATCAGGCATGTCCCTGGTGGCCTAGTTAACCCCCATCAGTCATGTCCCTGGTGGCCTAGTTTCCCCCATCAGGCATGTCCCTGGTGGCCTAGTTAACTCCCATCAGGCATGTCCCTGGTGGCCTAGTTAAGCCCCATCAGGCATGTCCCTGGTGGCCTAGTTAACCCCCCATCAGGCATGTCCCTGGTGGCCTAGTTAACCCCCATCAGGCATGTCCCTGGTGGCCTATTTAATCCTCCATCAGGCACATCCCTGGTGGCCTAGTTAACCCCCATCAGGCATATCCCTGGTGGCCTAGTTAACCCCCATCAGGCATATCCCTGGTGGCCTAGTTAACCCCCATCAGGCATGTCCCTGGTGGCCTAGTTAACCCCCAAATAAAAAAAATAAACATCCCACTCACCTTACCTCCGTTCCCACGCTGCCCATGTCCTCTTCTGTCCCAGGTCCTCTGTGCCGGTCTTTCTCCTGCAGGCGGCGCGCGATGAAATGACGTCATCGCGCGCGGCCCGCAGGAGACTGAAGACACGCGTCGCTCTGCTGGGGAAGAAGCCGGCACAGACAGCATCCTCCTGTGTCCGGCAGCTGTCACAGACACCAGAGGATGCTGTGTATGCCGGCTCCTTCCTCCTCCAGAGCGGCGCGCATCACAGGGGAGCCGGAGGTTCCCCACCCCTGCTCTAACCTAAAGTAAGGTATCCCCCCAAAAGTAAGCGCCCCCCCCCCCCCCAAAAGTAAGGGCCCTATTCCAACGGACGATTATCGCTCAGATTATCGTTAAATCGTTCGAATCTAAAAGATAATCGTTCGGTTGAAATGCAGTTAACGATTAACGACCGAACGAGAAATCATTGATCGCTTTATAAGATGCTCGTTTGCAAAACGTTCGCAAATCGTGCACATTGAATAAGACATCGTTCGGTCGTTTGAAATAGATACGAACACAATAGCGAATAAATAGCGAAGAAAAAACGATCGCAATTACGATCATAAGTAACGATTATCGTTCCACGGAAATGACTGCGGAAATAGCGGTCGTCTGAGATCGTTAATCGTTAACGATTATACAAATGATAATCGTCCGGTGGAATAGGGCCCTAAGGTTACCCGTTGCCACGCCCGCCGCCACCCAAGACTCACCTAGTCCCCTTGTGGACTTCAAAACGGGCGCCGCAGGCAGCCTGGTCCTTTGCCGCAGGCAGCCTGGTCCTTTGCCGCAACGTCCTCAGCACATCCCGACACGTGCCTGACCCGCCGCCGCACATTTGACCACCACACACTGGACCCCACCACTCGACCCGCCACTCTTGGTAAGTATTCCAGGGAAGCTGTCTTATTTCTCTCTCCACCAGGTACATCGCTTTGGGTATTATACCTTCATGGATCAGCGCCAGCGTGGGGATGCTAATGACGCGCTGCTTTTTTTTTTTTTTTTTTTAACTCCCACCCAGTGCCGGTCGTTTCAGGGGCAGGTCTGCTAGCTCCCGGTGTGATGACCTTCCTTTCCCTCTGTGACAAGGCTCCATTAGAATCAATAGAGCCGCGTCACAAAGGGGAGGGGGGTTCCCTGCTCTGGGGTGGGCCGATGCTCCCAAAAAGACCAGTGCCGAGTGTAAGAACCGGGCGGCGGACCTCCCCACCACCATCCCTGTGCCAGCGCAGATCCATAAAGGTATAATACCCAGGGCTATGTACCTAGTGGTACATTCGCTTTAAACATTGATGGAGCCCCTACTGGTTAAACTAGAACCAAATTTACTTACTTGGTTAAAATATGCAGCTAGTCTTCTACTATACTATCTGGTAGAGTGCATGGCCGGCTATACTAACTTAAATGGTCACTGATGTTTTAAACAATTTCCCTCCATGTGAAAGCCTATGTGATTCATAACATTTTTGCAACTCATGTCAACTACCAAAAATGACTCCTTACCCAAGAACATGAACACTTAAATCTTGGCCACTAGGTGTCACCCTTCACTGCAATCTGCTGTCCACTGCCAGTTAGGGAAAATCTGTCTTCGGTAACAGAGATGACAAGACGGAACACAGAAAGTGGAAGTGAGGAATACTATGTGTCCTGTGCAAGAGAGGAGGTCAGGGAGGGAGAGAGGGCATGAGAGAGGCAGTGTACCTGCATGCTGTGCGCCTCCTGAGGATCTGCAGTCAATACATGGTAAAGGGGTCCCCTATCATTTCAGCAGCAGAACCCATTGCTTTCTTTGCACCAGCTATTTCATTTCTGGTCACACAGTGCCTGCCTTGTGAGGTCAGTGCATCAGTAAATTGTTCTTCCCATATGTCATTTACAGAGCTGTATGTAAATCACCCCCCAGCAGAGCGCAGCCGGTTATATGCTTAGGATTCACTGCTTCCTGTGATGCTGTTTCACTCCCTTATGCTCACATAACATCATGCAAAGCCAGTGCATCAGCAACCCCTTACCCCCACATGTCTTTAATAGTGCTGTACTGTAAATCATTCCCCAGCAGAGGGTAGTGTGTTCTGTGCTCAGGATTCACTGTTTTCTGTGATGCTGCTGTTTCTTCCCTTTATGCTTATATAACACCAATCTGTGCATTGGTAACCCCTTCTCCCCAACGTTGTCTACAGTAGCAAACTGTAGAAGTTATCCGCACTTGTCACAGCATAGCAAAGAGGAGTATGTGATGTGCTGTGACTGGCTGCAGAAGTAAGGGAGTAAGTCCTGTGTGAGTACTACTGGCAAACAGCCCAGTCCTGGTCCCACTCACTGAAATGGAAAGTGCACCAAGGGACCTCAATAACAGCACTAACATCACATAGACAGTGCTCTGAAGGGTTAATCTGATAAATTCATGCAGGAATGATACAAACGCTTTAAGTATATTAGCTTTTCCTGCAACTTCCTATTTGTAAATGACTAGTCGAGAGCAAAGCTACAAAGATGTGTATCAAAGGCTCATACTGATCAGCTGATGTTTGGCCCCATTGATTCATAACCTGCAATGACATGGATCCAGCAGATGATGGTAACAAGGCGGCGGTGTCTGTGTTCAGCCCTGCTGCTGGTCCCACCCTGTCCCCAATTTCCTTCCTTGATGTCAGCTCATCCTTCACTTATTTGCTCTTGTTGAGAATTAGCCGGCAGAGCGGTGATGAGGCGGCAATATGTATTCCGGCCACGTCGGTCTGTTTATCTCCCGGTGTCTGAGAGGAGAGCGCTGCATGGTTCAAATGTGAAATAAACTCAGGGCAGGCTCTTAAATTACAGCTTCCTACTACAAGGCGACTCTCTAATATGAAGCCAAGACGTGCTGTCAGGAATATTAAGGAGATGTGAGCAGGGATATTCTTTCCTATGTCAGAAATTTATGGATTGTTTTAAAACCGGTGAAGAGAGTCGCGCTAAAGAGGAGACGATACAGATTAAGTCAGAAGATCTAGACGGTAATGCGGGAGAATGGAAGGAGGCTAAACATAGAGATATGGCAGAAGAGCACATAATAGATGGCAGGCTGGAGATACATGGAGCGTCTTGCAGATAAACTATTAAAAGAGGAAAGGGGGAAAAAAAAAAACAACAACCACCACCAAAACAACCCCCAACAACCACCACAACAACCCCCAACAACCACAACAACCACAACCCCCACCACGACAACTACCACCACCCCAGAAACAGCAACAACCACCACCACAAACCCAACAGCAACAACCACCACAACCCCAACAACAGCAACCACCACCACAACCCCAACAACCATCACAACAACCCCCCCACCACAACAACTACCACCCCAACAACAGCAACAACAACCCCCAACAACCACCACAACAACCCCCAACAACCCCCACCACAACTACCACCACCCCAGCAACAGCAACAACCACCACCACAAACCCAACAGCAACAACCACCACAACCCCAACAGCAACAACCACCACAACCCCAACAACCATCACAACAACCCCCCCACCACAACAACTACCACCACCACCCCAACAACCGCAGCAACCACCACAACAACCACCCCCACCACAACCCCAACAACAACCACCCCCACCACAACAACAACCACCCCCACCACAACCCTTACAACTACCACCACCACCCCAACAACAGCAACAACCACCACAACCCCAACAACCATCACAACAACCCCCCCACCACAACAATCTTCAATCAGGCAAGAACAGGGATGAGAGGGGGAGGGAAGAGCAAGTGCCTCTATGCACCAGAGAATAAAAACGTTTTCTACATTTCGGAAGCACAGCTGGATATATGAAAGGTATCATATGTCTCCTTGACTTAACAGCATCTAATAGTGTCAGCAATTTGGAATGTGAATTGCAGCTGATTCACTTTGAGGTGCCCATACAACTTCAATAGCTTTTGTGTTTTGTGTCTCTCCTTTGCACTTCTCAAAAAAGCTTCTTACTCCAGGTTATGATGTATGGTGATGAAGTGCACTCTAAGGTTTCACCACTAGATGTCAGTATTTTTTTATGTATGTTCTTATGTGGTGCAAAGCTGAAGTTAGGAATGGGTTACTGTTTTATGTGTACCATGTGCTGTTGCTAGCCAATAGGAGATGCTCTGTATTTCTAGCCTGTCTCTTTCTTTCTTTCTTTCTTTTTCTTGCACACACTACTTTGAGATTACTTAGTAGTTACTTGGTGGGAGGGGGTATAATGTCAGTTCTTGTTCCAGATCCAGATGCTCATATAATGAAGTTTATTGAAGACACAATTAAAATTAAGGTGTGGAGTGTTTTTAATTTTGTCTTTAATAAACTCGTTATATGAGCAACTAGAACTGTAGCTGGACATCCCTCTTTTCCTGGTTCCTGAACGGCTGTCGCCAAACAGTGTACCCCTGGGACAAGGGGGAGCTGTTTACCCATGGTCTTGTATTAGCGTCAGCTCTTACTCAGATTCTCGTGGGAGAAGGACACACAGAGCCAATGTCCCTGCTGTAGCCAAGCTAGGGCCTGGCTTTTGCCAGGACCCTCATTCAGGACAAGAGTTCAGTCTAGGCTGGTCTAGTCTAAGACAAGTGTGGTCAGATGCAGCTAGAGACAGATCTTTCAGTACTTCTACTATATCTACTATGCTAAACACTACAAAAGGAAGAAGAGTCTAGGAACATTCTAGCCCACGCAGTGAACCAATCTTAAAAGTGCAGGGCAGTATCCTGATACAAAATAGGAACTAGCCTGGATAGGACAAAGCTACCAGGAAGGTCTACGTATCCTGTCTCGCAGTGCATGAAACTAGGACACCCTGGTAGCTTAGCTTAACCCAGGTAACCACCACTGGGGCTTGTATCACCTTAGGAGGACGAGTTACGCAAGATTGTAGGGCCCAAGGTGGTCAGACCAAGTTCCGGCAAAGTACATTGTTAGGACTCCCTTAACAAACTCTTCTCCTCTACACTACTTTACTCCACTTTCCACTCTTCCAGCACCGCTACAACTACCTCTCTTCTACTCAACTCCTTCAAGCATCTCCTCAAGCACAAACGAGTTCAAGCACTAAAGTCCGAGTAAAGACTTATCTAGTTCTGCAAAAGTGTATTGTACTACTAAGAGACTGCACAGTAAAGCAGTTATATTTTTATATCACTGGGACTCCCCACCAGCACCTATACACACTAGCCACACACCTTTTTTTAATGGACACAAAATTGAGGTTGACCATGTTTTTGTGTCCGTTAAAAAAATGTTTTGATCCAGTTTTTTTTTTATATAATGGAAGTCAATGAAAAAAAAAACAGATCAAAACTGATGCACGCAAAGGCATCCATTTTTTTTCTGCAAAAAAACGGATTGCAAAAACGTAGTGTGAACCCAGCCTAAGGCTCACTGTCAATCACTGCTCACTTTGCTACAGGGTGCCGCATATGCAGCACTAGTGACACGGACTGCTTCCCCCAGTGTAATGCATCAGGACATCAGGGAGGGACTAAAGCTTGAGCAGCCCTGCAGCTCCTAACATCGCCACTGGTGGCAGTAAAGGGGTCATGTAGCTTATTACTGCCACTAAATGTAAAAGAGTATATATATAATTTAATTATTTTATTTATTTTGCCAGACACTATGCGGCATAGAATTCAGAGCCAGGCCTGCGGCACATTACACATCCAGCAGCAGAAGGGTTGATGCGCACATCATGGGGGCCTCTCATCTTAATGCAGATCGCCCCTGTGTGTAATTACATTGCAGGCGGAGATGCTGTTGAACTGTAGCACCGCAGCTATCTGTTCTCCGATGTCACGTCGTGTCTATATACTGTACAAACAATCATCACACCTCTGGAATACATTTGCCGAGCGGCTTAGAGCACACAGGCTCAGTATGGAGGTGAGCGGCTGGTGTGCGGATACAGGCAGCATGCACATGGAATAACAACCACCTGAGCCCATAGTGACAGCGCTTCCCTCAGGGTAGGTGACACTACAGAAACACAGGGACCTTGCTCCTAAGCAGAGCCGACTCGCCTAGCTAATCCCCCAGCTCTCTTATACCAACCTCCACAATCAATTCTTTTAACCCTGAATAAAAGATTTTAATATTTTCTTGCGCGTATGGCGAGGCCAAGCCGAGATACATTATTAGACTACGGGGTGGAAAATAAATTATCCACCGGCTGCCGTACTCAGTATCTATCCGAAACCAGAAAACCCAATTACACTGTATCAGTTACCACCGTGATATAGGGATTGTGTGGTTTATGTACACAGCTGGCTCTGCTACATAATGCACTACATGAAGATTACAACATGAAAGTAACAGGGTCTGGTCATAATAATACAATAAGCAGGAGTATAGCGGCTAGGACTATGGACGCCCAATATTACAAATAATAACTTTTCCATACAGTCGAGAACATATATGATTCTGCATCATGAGACTACGCTGTTCATTGTGTGACATAAGCGTGATGTCATCGCTGCTAATTATTTCAAGTTTCCTTGAAATCATGTGAGGTGTTACAGCGCCCTCTGGAGGCCCCAGACACCAATCTAAATAGATGTTATATAAATAGAAATATACACGGCAGCAACACAAAGGTAGATTACAGGACGCCTGTCTGGGACTGTCCCTCCCTTTGATAATATCAGTTTACTTATTCATAATGGAAAACGGCACGATGGTCACGATGACCGGATCAGTATATCAAACGCAGTTCAAAAAGTACTTCTTGCCACCAGGCGTCTCACTTTCCTGTAATCTGCTGTCCACTGCCTGTTGTCAAGGAAATTCTGTCTATGGTCATATCTATATCAAGACAGATTACAAGGAAGTGGGGGTGGGGTTCAATGCAGGGAAAGAGTAGGAGAGAGGCAATATGAGAGAGAAACTATGACTAACTAAGACTATGATCTTACACTGTTCCTGAAAGGTAAATTAAGGCTTTACTCTCATCTCTCACTACCTACAGAACTTAAGGCATCTGCCCCTTTTGCAAGTGCCCGTGTACCTACCACTGTATGCAAACAGTGTTGCAGTCTAATCTCCCGTATCCCCTCAGTGCTTAGTGTAATTTTGTCCTTCTTGTGCTGCTGCTGTTACTTTCATTTCTGCTCACAAAACACCTTGTAAACCCAGTACATCAGTAACCCATTATCACTCCACATACCATCTATAGAAGTGCACTAGTGTGTATAAAAAAAGCTTATGGCATAACAAAAAAGAAGTGCCATGTTGTGATTGGCCAGACAAGCAAGGGATGGAAGTCCTGTGTAAGTACTGGCAAAGTGCTTGGCTCTGCCTCCTGAAATGGACAGAAGGTGAGAGAAGGGGCTGCGTACCATGGAGGGGGCTCTTGGGAACTCAAAAACAGCAGTGAGAACAATAACATTACTATGCCACCACTCTGAAGGGTTAGCGTAACAAATCCGTGCAGAATATTTAAAAAAATCTTTTAAAATGGCAGGTGGCCTTTAAAGGAAACCTGTCACCATAAAAATGCAACCTAAACTTTCAGTATCATGCTATAGAGCAGAAGGAGCTGAGCAAATGGATATAAAACTCTGGGAAAAGATTCTGTATTAATTGTAATTTATTGATTAAAATCTCTGATGTTTCCATGCTAAAAAGAGTCCAGTCCATTGAGTGACCCCGCCCACTGGACTCCTTAGCAAAGAATGATCAGGGATTTTATTCACGTTATACTGAATCCCACAAAGATATATATCAATCTGCTCAGTTCTTTCTGCTCTTTTAACATGATGGCGATAGATTAGATAACATCGTGTTGGTGATAGGTTCCCTTTAAGACAATGATCAGCATTCTTGAGGGGAAAAAAAGTAGAAATACAAAACTGAATGTATCATAGGGGGGGGAAACAAATCCCAGCTGGCATTATATAGCTGGTAAAATATACTGCTGCAGCCAAGGAAAGCCAATGTCATCCGCTAGGTACAGAGACATATATCAGCTGCTCATGGCTGTGTGTTGTATATAGAGCGGCCTATTGTGTGTCCGCCAAATGGACTGTGCCTCAAAATAACAACAAAATTCCAAATCCTCTTAGTGAGCGTCTGACATCCAATGCAGGTTACAATCTACAGCGCACAAAGGCGCTGACAGAACATGGAGTGACAGCAGAGCTTAGGACTTGCCGCAATTCCCAGAGGCGCCATGTCATCTTTTAGGATATCAAAGGCATTTTAGAACAGGATGTGTGTCAAGGTGTAAGGAAAATGGGGATGGCGCAGCTGTATGTTTCTTCGACTGAGGACAGGGAAAAAAATGTAAGCCCTGATTTTAAACATTTAAGTCAACAGTTTTAAGAATCGGTCAAGTTCTCTATGCTGAAACCCCCAAAGACCAGGAGAAAAAGCTGGAAGAGGGGAGTGGTAGGTTGCTCCATTATAATTCTATGGGGATTCCTGGATGGAGCTGATTAAAGAAGCACTCCATACATTTTTATTTTTTTTATTTCTCCCTCCTCTACGTGCTGGCGCGTATACTCACCAGCGATGATCGGTGTCCTGACTTCTGGCCTTTAATCAACATGAAGACAGTAGAAGGGTCAGAAAAACACGTGGGATTTGAACAGCGCGTCAGGGCCGGAACGCTGATCATCACTGTAAGGCTGGGTTCACACTACGTATATTTCAGTCAGTATTGTGGTCCTCATATTGCAACCAAAACCAGGAGTGGATTGAAAACACAGAAAGGATCTGGTCACACAATGTTGAAATTGAGTGGATGGCCGCCATTTAATGGCAAATATTTGCTGTGATTATAAAACAACGGCTGTTATATTGAAATAATGGCCGTTATTTACCGTTCTATGGCGGCCATCCACTCAATTTCACCATTGTGTGAACAGATCCTTTCTGTGTTTTTAAGCCACTCCTGGTTTTGGTTGCAATATGAGGACCACAATACTGACTGAAATATACGTAGTGTGAACCCAGCCTTAAAATGCGCGCTGGTGGGAGAAATTTTAAAAAAAATTATTCCGGAGTGCTTCTTTAATAGCAGGGGAAGTGGATTGCAATGCTACCTCTCCTGATCTCCTGCTTTGTTAGCTCAGCAATCTGCTTATCAGCCTGCAGCTTTTAAAGTCTATATCGCTCCACCCACGGTGCCTGGAAAGGCTGGATCCAGTCCTGGGAAACTTTTCCCAGGACTGGATCCAGCTTTTCCAGGCACCCCGGGTGGAGCAGCACGGACTTCAAAAGCAGCAAGCTGATAAGAAGATTGCCGAGCTATCAAAGCAATTGATAGTGGTTCAAGGGTTCACAAATTTTTTTACTGATATATATAATTTTTATAAATTTTGTTGGACTTAAATATGACCTAAATATAGACAATAGCAGACTATGTTCAGGCCATTGAAGTCAATGAGATCATCCTACACTGACTTCATATACATGCCACAGATGGCACAAACATGAGCCTAATGACCACTGACAACACTCCACACGGAGGACAGGAACGCAACACAAAACAGGTCTTCTAGAAACATGGCAAATCCATTACCACAATGAGTAATCCTTTAACTTTTACTCCCATGATGCATATGAATTATCTTCAAATACAGAATACTATAAACTTAAAAAGGTATAGGGAGAAAAAGTAGAAGAGGCCATCTCATCTCGAGAGTAGTATCCATAGCACACACCAGGAAAGAAAAGGACACAATAGATGCGCCCAGCAATAATTCCTGATTCAAGCTTTATTTATACAAAAAATATACAGAAAACAGATAAAACAAAAAACAACAATTAAAAACCTATATTAAGCTAACCATGTCAAAGGTGGTTATAGCTCAATATGAATATACATAAAGACATGCAAAAACATACGCAAAGAATACAAGTCACTGGAAGCATGGAAGGACAGGACTATGGTCAGCCACTACAGACCCTACGCGTATTGTTACTAGGTGTATCCTCACAACTTGGGGAAAATGCCTCTCAGTTGATGGACTTGCCGCTCAGCCAATCAGTGACTGGAGCAGCGTCCCACCCCAGTCACTGACTGGCTAATCAGACGGTCAATCAGCCAGGTCATGGAATTTGCAGTGCCGGAGATCCTGGAGCTCGACAGGGGTCCTGAAGTGGCGATCCAGTGCAAGGTTAGAGGTGAGTTAATACCCTTTGTTATTTCCCCATGTCCCTGACTGACATGGTTGACTTCTCCTTAAATTTTATGTGTTTTCTGTAATATTTTTTGTATAAATAAAACTTGAATCATCCATTGTGTGCGCTTTTCTTTTCTGGTTTGTGGTATTGGTCTTTCAAAGGCAGAGGACTACATCCCTTTAAGAATATTATCGCGGTATTGTTTGAGACTGTGTATGATTAATGTCTCCATTCTCTTTGCATTGGTGTTGCAGACTGTATTACGGCTTAATGGTGTGGGGTTTTTGTGCCACATTGAAATGGATGGTGGAAAGACATTTTAATGATAATAGTGAACCACTAGAGATGAGCGCAACCCAAGCCATAGCCTATGTTCACACTACGTACGTTGAGGGGTGGAGGGGTGGAATATAGCCTTATTTTCAATGGGATCCCAGCCGGAGCATACACACATCATATGCGCTTCGGACAGGATCCCATGCGGCGCCGAAAAAAAACAGACCTGTCAGTTCACACAGTGAAGCAAGCGGCTCAGGCCGCTCGCTTCTCTGTGGGCTATGGGAAGCTCTTATGCGGGTGCGCGCTGATGCGCCCGCATCAGAGCTCCGCGGCCGGAAAGACCACCGGGCCGGTACTTAAGTACCAGCCGGGATGATCCAAGCTGAGACCGGCCGTTATGTGACCAGGCCGGGGTCACGGAACGGCCGGGTGTTCACGTTGTGTGAACATAGCCATAGGTTGTATCCATGTTTTCCCAGACTTCCTAGGTCTGCATACAACTTCTTCAGCCACCGGCATTCCAATGCCGAAAGATGGGGCTTGAGCATGCTGGAGTTGCACTCATCTATAGCAACCACAGTAACCAATAAGATTTTCGGCAGACAGTTTGTTTTTGGCCATTATAAGCTCTAGTCAACTGAATTAACCAACAGTAGACATTTCGGCCAACCATCACCTCGTGTCCAATACCTTAAAACAACCAACATTGGTCCAGACCAGTAGTCAGGACTCCCTGAGGTTAGAATTGTCTGTTCTATGCCCCTATGAGAGTCCTGCGTGAGTAGACTACACCTTTCTTAAAGAAGTCATCACAGTTGGCAGCTGATGACTAGGCCAAATCCTGGACTATCTTTATGGATGGAGTCTTCTCTTCTCGTACTACTACAGAAACCCTAACCTTTTCTGTTTTTTTTTCCCCCCCCCAACATAGTAAAGGATGTAAAAGAACACTCTCTCCACCAAAATATCTGCTTATTATTACACTGCAGATGTCTTGCTATATGTAACTGAAGACTTGAGGGGCCCCATAAGGAGAAGTATAATGTTAGCTATAATATTATAGCTTGGATAAGGAGGATAAAAACAAGGAAAAAAGATCTCACCCAAGGGACCTCCAGAGAACCTGTTTAATAATTTTCTTGATATAAGATATGATCGATGCCTGGGGGAGAGGAAGGTACACAATCGAAATGAGGGATTCTGCTGGTACCATACAAACCTACGTACGTACCTAACGTAAGGCAGAATACCATTTAGGTGCAGCAGTCCTGACAAATAAGCCTTATATGTTGCTACTATCTTCCAGGAGTAGAAAAACATGCCTGCTTTCTTCCAGAAACAGCATCACCCCGTCCACAGGTTGCGTGCGGTATTACAACTGGGCGCCATTCACTTCAATGGAATTAAGCTGTAATACCACACACGACTTGAGGACCGGGGGTGCTGCTGGAGGAAAGCTGCCATGCTTTCCTAGTTTCAGATAACTCCTTTAATGAATAATGTAAACTAGTATCATTGCTTTTTTATGTAACAAACATTCAACATAGAAAGCTAATTTATTTATATATATATATATATATATATATATATATATATATACACACACATACATACACACACAGATGTAGACACCTTTAACATGATCCCTGACGCATTAATTTTCTGACATACATATATATATATATATATATATATATATATATATATATATATATATATGTGTGTGTGTATCACACACACACACACACACACATTTTTCGCAACTATAGCCAGGTACTTATTTGTTTTTTGTTTTTTTTTGTTTTTTTTTAGATAATGGGAAGACAGCATATGCAAAGATGCTTTAGAGCAGAAACATGGCGAGAGGAAAGAAGAGTGCTAAGCTGATTGAAATCTATAGGCAAATTTTCTAGGCATGTTCAGTGACCTGTGTAGAGGTCAATGTGCAGGGAGGGAGAAAGCTGTAAACATTACCTATTGTGAATTGCCATATTGCATAATGCTGCCGTCAGCTTTCATTATAAACTTGTCTATGATAAAGTAAGAGACTGCATAGGTCTTCTTTACAGAACATGTGTCAGCTTGTTATTAGGCTTAGGGCCCTTTTATAAAAGGCAAATGACAGTCAGGAAACAAGGGTGGATCTCTGGTGGACCATCGTTTACACAAGGCTTAATCACGTGTGCGGATCACTAAAGCTATTACTGTGGTCTGCACATCTCATGTACACTGAGTAGTGTAGTGGCCGATGGCGAGAGTTTAAATCACCAAAGACTCAATCATTTGAAACTCCAGGTTGATTATCTCTTAATTACCCAATAATTGGTTGGCCTAAAAGGGTCTATGGTGGGCAAAAAAAAATTAAATATATAATACAATAGATAAAAAAGCTAAAAAAGCAAAAAAATTTTTTTAACAAGGTTTAAAAATTGATTTGAACAATAGGTCATCCGATAAGAGATTCCTTTTAAAGGTCACCTAGGCATACAGCAATTGTCTAGACATCAAGAGTTTGTTCTCCGGCTTACGTTACGGCGGGCTTGTGTTGTGTCTTAATCCAGACAATGTTATGCCAAGTCTTCCGCTCTGAGAGCGGGACTCTACTTTAAAGTTTAGGCTTTCCGAAATCCTTTAGGTCTAAATACTTTTACAGACGTCGGCACGAGTCTTATCTTTTACCTACTAGGTGAAGCATTGCACTTTTACAACCTGTCAGATTAGAAAATAAATCTTCTTAGCCGGTGTGGAAGTGGCCTGAAATAATTCGGGGATGGGCTGGTGTGGACAAGGCCCGAGCCTCCCATAACTGCTCTTTTATGAGCACGGAGAATGGCTCGCTCGCTGCTGGAGGATACAGGTCAAACTGCCCCAGTAAATCCAGGTTCTGCCATAAAGTAGAATTTTACGAGGCGTGCTGATGCTGGCTAACTATCAGAAGACTGAAAAAATCCTACTGAGAAAAACAAAAGAATAAAGCTTGATGGATCATCTACTGAGAAGTCCAATCTTATTGTGATTCCACTAGCGAGTAAACTAGAACAAGAATATTCCAGTCCTTGGGGAGAGGAAGAAGGTTTACCCAATTGTTTCTGGTTTATTTCATGTAAAGTGTACTGGTCAGTTAAAAAAACCCATTGAGGTGTCAGAGACCGTGACTAATTACTAGAACGACTGGGGAGAGAAGCACCTTAGAAGACGAAAATGGTCCCATAGAAATACACT
Organism: Dendropsophus ebraccatus; assembly: GCF_027789765.1. Taxonomy (NCBI): domain Eukaryota; kingdom Metazoa; phylum Chordata; class Amphibia; order Anura; family Hylidae; genus Dendropsophus; species Dendropsophus ebraccatus. Next base: position 22,105,934 of record NC_091457.1, on the reverse strand, counting down.
ATTGGGGGGGGGGGGAATCTCTTAAGACCGGCGTTCTTGTAAGTTGGTCTTAAATTAGGCACCACCCCTTTTACCTAGGCAGATTGACTAAGTAAGGCATGGAAAGAGGCCACGCCTCCTCCCCACCTTGATACCACGACTCCCCCCGCCCACCATGGGGGGGCAGGGGACATGGCAGGCATACACCAGGGAGAAGGAGCAAATCTGTGCCTCCTAAATAGCGTACGCCCCAGTCGTAACCTTCATAAGGGTGCCTTCACACCTACTGGATCCACAGCGAATCTCACTTCTGCGGATTCGAAGCGAGAACCGCTGCGGATCCGGTATCAATTCACCCCTATGATAGCACATCCCCCCATCCCCAGCGGCGGCGCATCGCCCCATCCCCCCATCAGCCCACCCCCAGCTGAGCGGGACCGGAGTCGGGAGCCTCACTGCAGCCGCACCACCGAGCAGGTAATGTATGCTCGCGGCGGCGGACCAGAGATGGGCTGATGGGGGGATGTGGCGCCGCCGGGGATGGGGGATGCGATGGCGGGGCTGCGGGCACCAGGGAGTTAAAGCACATATTCACAGCGGGATGTCAATCCCGCTGCGAATATGTGCTATCATAGGGGTGAATTGATACCGGATCCACAGCGGTTCTCGCTTTGAATCCGCAGAAGTGAGATCCGCTGTGGATCCGGTAGGTGTGAAGGCACCCTAAATGTCCACCTATGTGCCTCTCTGTCACGTGGCACAGAGCTAGAAGAAAACACGCATACACAACAGCTCCACAACAACAAAAAATTAATCCAAGTGCACCATTTTCGTTGAGAGTTGATGGCTGTTTAATGGTGCGTTCTGGATTTCCCCCCTCACAAGACTGATGATGTTAGAGGAAAGAAAGGTAGTGCATATTGGATTTCAAATCTCGTATCCTTTTGTTCTTTAAGTGTTAAGCCACCACCGGGGGTGTCTGGCAGCGGCTTACCTCTGCCCTCTCCACTCAGAACACATACATGTTCATGTCTATGGAGAAATCAGTTAAAGGGGGTTGGCCACTTTATAGTGAACTAGTTCAGTGTAAAGTATAAATAACTGTACTCACTGTATATACCAGTGATTTTCAACCAGTGTGCCGTGGCACACTAGTGTGCCGCGACACATGGTCGGGTGTGCCGCGGGGAAAGTTCCCCAAACTATGGTGCCCCTGTGAAACAGGAGAAAACAATGGGGGAGAGAAACCTGGGGATGGGGGAGAGAAACAGCGGAGAGAAGCAGAGGGGAGAGAAGTTTGGTGGAGAGAAGCAGGGGGGAGAGAAGTATGGTGGAGAGAAGTATGGTGGAGAGAAGTATGGTGGAGAGAAGTATGGTGGAGAGAAGCAGGGGGGAGAGAAGTATGGTGGAGAGAAGTATGGTGGAGAGAAGTATGGTGGAGAGAAGCAGGGGGGAGAGAAGTATGGTGGAGAGAAGTATGGTGGAGAGAAGTATGGTGGAGAGAAGCAGGGGGGAGAGAAGTATGGTGGAGAGAAGTATGGTGGAGAGAAGTATGGTGGAGAGAAGCAGGGGGGAGAGAAGTATGGTGGAGAGAAGTATGGTGGAGAGAAGTATGTTGGAGAGAAGTATGGTGGAGACAAGCATAGGAAAGAAGCAGGAGGGAGAAGTATGGTGGAGAGAAGCACAGGAGAGAAGTAGGGGGGAGAAGTATGGTGGAGAGAAGAAAACAGGCCCAGGTTTCACACTGAGTGAGTATAAATACATTTAGAATCTATATTATTAACTATATGTATAATATGTACTGTTTTAGTATCATTTTGTGCCATTTTGGTTGGTGGTGTGCCCCGGGATTTTTTAAGTATAAAAAGTGTGCCGCGGCTCAAAAAAGGTTGAAAATCACTGGTATATACTGACAGCAGGTCCCTGTGTACCTCATAGAGCCAATATCAGACTCCCCTCCTCCAGGCTGGGATGTCCTGTGGTGAGTCTGTCCATAAGATGGCCAACAAGGTAATACAGGCTCAGAAGTGGACACCTGGGGGCGGGGCATGGTCACATGCTCCTCCATGTCAGCCATCTTATGGACAGACTCACCACAGCCTGGAGGAAGGGAGTGTGATATTAGCTCTATGAGGTACACAGAGAGCTGACAAAATAACCGAGTGTTACCAATTTTGCCCGGAGGTGGAGGTGTGTCACATCACAGTCTAGAACTCTCAGCTGATAGGATAGCGTCTGATAGTGTAGGGACACGCCCCCAATTTATAACACCCAGTTGGCCATTGATTTATACAATTCTAACAACAGAGGAACGGCCCATCACAGCTATAAGAATAGATGTTCTGGAATCATCATTTCACAGGGAATACTACGATTTACTAAAAACAGACAGGTGATGAGTGGTGACAGGTTCACTTTAACACAAGAGTTAAAGAAAAAAGCTATTTTCACATATATTTTATCCATAGTCTGATCATGGCGTATCGGCGTTACCATAGACGACTTGTAATCTGCCTCTTTAATATTCATCCTCCTCCCGGCCTGTCACTGAATTTTTTGCTGACATTGATTAAACCCTCGAAGTAACAGGAAGAAGCCCTTTGCACCTTTAAAAGGCTATTAACAACCCTGGCCTTCAGCTGTAAAGCGTCTTGTCATATCTCTAGACGCCTGACGCTGTAAATATTTCTGATCCTCGCCGAACGCTCGATTTTACAGCCCGTCACAGCACCCCAGAAATTTCGTCATCCGGAAAGACTCAGGGAGCTCCATGCTAGAGAATTTTAGAAGAAGAAAAAAAAATTAATAAATCTAGATAGAAATGCCGTCTCTCCGAGGATCGCAGAACGTCTGGCCGCAGTAAATAAAACTCTGCATCAGCTGAATCGGGGATTTTTTTTTTCCCCCTCTCTCTTCCTCTGCCTTGTGGAGGCAGATGTTCTGATCTTCTCCTCGTAATTAACGTGAGGGGAATAAAGCCGTTATCTGGAATCCAGAGCAAAATGATGGCTTAATACGGACGCTGGGGAGGTCGCCGCAAAACGATAAAGTTACAGGTATACAAGAAGTGACAGGGAATGTGGGAAATGTCAGAAGGGATGCTGGGACTCATTTTTAACCCATTCCCCGGATCACCATGAACGGTCAATTTTACTGTTGCGTGAAATAGGCGATTAACCTGTTAGGCGTCTGCTTTAGGGGACGCCTGCCGTATACTGACCATGTAATGATCCCGCTAGGGAGGTTGTACACGCTTGACAACCGGGGGGGGAAGATTGGCAGATTAATCTAAGCATTAAAAGGTGATATACGGCCTCGAATCTCTAACGGCGGCGGCCGCGTGATTCTTCAATCTGATGGAGCGGCTACTGACAGGCCCGGATAATAAGGAGCTTTTTAAAGTACGGGATATCTGGCGAATGTATTTTATGCAGCCGCTGCATATCTGAATAGTTATGATTTCTTAAGATATCGGCATTCATAATAGGATTGATGGGGGACACATTTTTCTTTTCTTTCTTTTTTTTTCTTTTTAATCCAGTCAGGTTTTCTACCTTGAGGGAAAACTTGTACTACCTAGAATTTTGTCATTTTCACGATTATATAGAGAAAGTTCCCCCTGGAACTCTGGAAATAAAACTGCGACGATGGGGGAAAGAGGGTAAAAGCAGATAACGTGATGACAACAAAGAGGTTTGCTGGGAAAAGAAGAAAATTCTCCATGACTGGGAGTCTTTATATGTAACAGACAAGTTACGGTATACTCACCCATCCTGTTCCCCTGCTGTCTCAGGTCACCGGTCCTCTAGAGTTCTTTCTGGTTCCTGTGAAAATCCCAACAAGGCAGGAACTGCTGACCAATCACTGATTGGGGCTGGATGCCACTGCTGAAACTGATTGGCTGAGCGAGTCAGTTCTAGCATGGTCATAATGTGACAGGAAACAGGAAGAAGCCAAGAGGACTGGTGAAGAGGGAATGGGCGAGTACATTTTTCAAAAGTTCTTCTTAAAGTAGAAAACCTAACCTTATTAAAAGAAGAGAATAAAAATATGGGTACCATTAATCCTCCGCAGAGAGAATGCAGGAACTGTTAGCCAATTTGGTGCCAAAATGGTGTCATGACTCAGTTATTGGCCCAGCGGGGCAGTGGATGCAATGTTACAGGAAACAAGTAGTAGTCAAGACAGCTCCTTAAAATAGACATGTGTTGACCAGAATTGAAATGGGGGGAGGGAAATCTGGGTGTTCAGACTTCCACCAATCACTAAAACAAGTTGGAAGAAGTGCATACTTGGGGGGGGGGATTTATGAAGTATGCCGGTGTTAAATTAGGCCTTGCCCCCTTTCCACGGCCGGATTCATTAAGAGGCGCACAGTCGGCTTCCAGCAGTTGTAGATGTGGAACATGACTGACCCTGCCGTAAGTTTCATAAGTGTCCCCCTAAGAGTTCTCTCCCAACTCTAATCCAGGCAGACACCAAATGTAAGTCTATGACACTATCTCATCTCACCAATTATTTGTCATATATTTAATATAATCATAAGGCTTAAAAGGAACCAATCAGCCCAAATCGGGCTGATATGGCTTCCCTGAACCGCTGTATACAGCTCCTGCGGCACGTATCGACTGCAGCGGCAGCAGGAGCTGTATACCTTGAAAAAAGCAGTTTAATCCCCCGGGCGCGTGACAGACAGTGGCAGGGAGAGAGGCGAGTAACAGAGTGCGCTGACAGGCAGAGAGGCGAGTAACAGAGTGCGCTGACAGGCAGAGAGGCGAGTAACAGAGTGCGCTGACAGGCAGAGAGGCGAGTAACGGAGTGCGCTGACAGGCAGAGAGGCGAGTAACGGAGTGCGCTGACAGGCAGAGAGGCGAGTAACGGAGTGCGCTGACAGGCAGAGAGGCGAGTAACGGAGTGTGCTGACAGGCAGAGAGGCGAGTAACTAGATACGGGCGGGGAAGAGTCCAGATGATTAAATCCCTGTTGCGCGCCCGGGGATTAAACTTTTTTCAGGTATACAGCTCCTGCTGCAGCCAGTACTGGCCAAGGCTGCTGCAGGAGCTGTATACACCAGTTCAGGGAACCATATCAGCCCGACTGGGCTGATTGGTTCTCTTTAAAAGTACTAAAAAGCAGAAGAGCCATGTTACATGCAGCAACTCAAAAATACTAAATTAATGGGCACATTAGTTGATGGAGTTAGGAGCCGGCAGAAAATAATCTGGTAGCTCCTGGCTCTTACAGATCTGTGATGTACAGATGTAGAATACAGCAGCCATAGATTTTTATGGTCTATGGTGAAGCCCTCTATTAAAGGAGAAGTCCAACCAGCAAGGGGAAAAAAAAATGTGAAAATGCAGAGGGAGTAACAAATTATCCAGACTCCCCTCTCCCTGTGCCTCTACTCGTCTGCTTTTCTTCCCTTTCTATAGCTATCACCCTGTGTTTGCAGAATGGTGACCCCCCCAGGATATAATATATCACCATAACATCCAGACAAAAGAAATGTAGCCATGCAATCCTCCCAGCTGCATAAAACTCACTACATAGATATTTATCATGTCCTACGGTAACGGGACAGCAGCTACTTGTACAACCCAAGTTTTCCTGCAGAGGAGAAATCTTCTATGGAAATGGAAAGAGTACACCACTTCATGCAGGGCATACGGTAGCTGATAAGTACTGGAAGACTGGAGGATTGACACTTTCTGACAGCAGTTTATTTAAAAGTGGTTCCCATCCCTCTGTATACAGTTGTGTATAGCGTCCCTCAGTATATACAACCACAGATAGTTTGTTATGTAGACGTGTTAGTAACATTGTGGACGGTTTATTACTATGAGATGAAGAACAAACCATCTCCTCCCTCACACTATGTGACATCATCACTGACACAGCCTCACAGTCCAGCTCTGATGAGTGATGACATCACAATGGAATGTGCAGTGTCATATGACATCACAATGGAATGTGCAGTGTCCTATGACATCACAATGCTGTGTGCAGTGCTCTGTGTGTCCGGGCTGCACCGGCCTCACTCCTGAATCTGCAGCAGTAGAGGATGGAGGCTCAGCGTGTGCTGCTCGCACCATTACTGCTATTAGCTCCAAGCTTTGCATCAGAGATGACTGAGACATCAGGTAATGGCGGCATACTGGGGGAAGTTACTTCTCTACAGGGAAATTACACTTCTGTATTTAATGTCTGTATTTTCCTTCCTGGACAGTGACCTCAGGGAGAGCGACCCCCCAGGACGGCGGCCATAATAGTGAGTAGTCACAATGAGATAGAATATATGGGGGAGATTTATCAAACATGGTGTACAGTGAAACAGGCCCAGTTGCCCCTAGCAACCAATCAGATTCCACCTTTCATTTTCCAAACAGTCTGTGAGGAATGTAAGATGGAATCTGATTGGTTGCTGGGGGCGACTGAGCCAGTTTCACTTTACATCATGTTTGATAAATCTCTCTCTCTCTCTCTCTCTATATATTATATATATATATATATATATATATATATATATATATATATATATATATATATATATATATATATATATATATACACACACACATATACACACACACACACACACATACATATACATATACATATACACACACACACATGTACACACTATATATATTGTAATAATAATAATTATACCTGTCTGTGTTATCACCAGGCGGAGTTATTATCGCTCTTGGCGTCGCGGCGGTCCTGGCTATTATCACCATCATCTTCTGGTAAGTTTCTGCTGAACAGGTAAATGAATTGTCTCATCTATAGACGTTTATCTAAGGACTTTGCTTTCTCTCACAGCGCTATATATTGGATCAGACGCCGGCGTCGCCCAATGGCAGAAGAGGAGGAACTGAGAGAAGTCCTGGTCGATACACCAGGTAATACTTACTATAACATACATGTCTTAAAGGGGAACTCTGGCATTTTTTTCTTCTTTCAAATCAACTGATGTCAGGAAGTTATATAGATTTGTATTTTTCTTCTATTTAAAAATATTCCAGTACTTATCAGCTGCTGCATGTCCTGAAGGAAGTGGTGTATCCTTTCTAGTCTGACACAGTGCTCTCTGCTGCCACCTCTGTCCATGTCAGGAACTGTTCAGAGCAGGAGAGGTTTTCTATAGGGATTTGCACTGTGTCAGATTGGAAAGAATGCACCACTTCCCGCAGGGCATACAGCAGCTGATAAGTACTGGATGACCAGAGATTTTTTTTTTTTTTAAAAGAAGTAAAATAAAAATCTATATAGTTTTCTAAAATCAGTTGATTTGAAAGAAAAAACATTTCTCCAGAGTACCCCTTTAAGATTTAGCTCCTGATCCCCCTCAGTTACCCTGTTAGTGTTATACTGGGTGTGGTCTATGGCGGCTCATAACACTGGATGATTCTGATGTCTTCCCTTTTACATTGCAGATGTGCCAGAGGTGGATGTGACCCCGGAAGAGGCCATGGATGGTGGAGATGAAGCCCCCACTGAGGAGGCTGAGACCACCAGCCATTGGCCAATCCACATAGATGTGACGTCCATCATTAGACACATGGCGGATTTAAAACCAAAACCAAAAAAGCCTGCTCCGATGGCCATGACATTGTTTGAAAAAACCCAAGAAATTAAGAGGAAGAGGAGGTTTAGAAGCTTACGATCCTTCTTCAGATACTACAGGCAAAAACCATTAACAAGAAGCCAGATAAGAAGAGAACAAGCGGAGAAAACCCGGCAGGTCTGCCTCTGGCTGGACAGGAGACGGGGGAAAAAAATCAAAATCGAGGAGAAAAATCCCAAAAAGAGGAGGAGATCATGCCTATGTTGTGGGTAATGGGCCATGCCGGCCATGGACCCAGCCTCCTCATCAGCCATGTGTCACCCACAATAAACAACATCTATAAAAATTCTGATGACTTATGGCCGTTCTTTCCCCATCACACTGTAAGGATTAGATTGCTGGGATTCCTGCAGCCAGTGGCGGTTTTTGGCACCAAGCACCCCAAGCGATCGCTTGGGGCCCCCACGCCCCGCTCCTGTGCTCAAGACCGCTGGCCCTGCTGCCCCGCTCACTGCTGCCATCTGAACTGTAACTATGAGCACTCGTAATGAGCGCTCATAGTTACATGCAGCAGCACTGACAGGGCGGGAGACATTGGCTCCCTTCCTGTCAGTCACTCTTGTGGCCGCAGGAAGGGTTTTCCCTGCGGTCACAAGTGGCAGCTTTGTTCTTGTGGTGTCAGCGCTCCAATGACATCACTGGAGCATCGGCGCCAGGACAAGGGGAGTGCGGCCTCTTGTGATCGCAGGGAAAACCCTTCCTGTGGCCACAAGAGTGAAGAGAAGAGGAGACACCCGGACCCAGGTGATTATAAGTGTTTGTTTTATTGTGTTATATACTATATGGGAGGGGGAGCACACAGGGGTCTGTTTAACTGGGGGAGCGCACATCGGGGGTCTATATAAATGGGGGGGAGCACACAGGGGGGCTATAGACTACTGGGGCTTCACAGAGGGCTCTATATACTACTGGGGCAGCACACAGGGGGGTCTATATACTACTTGGGGCAGCAGAATGGGGTCTATATACAACTTGGAGAGCACACAGGAGGTCTATATCCAAGTGGGGGAGCACACAGGGGGGGGCTATATACTACTGGGGGAGCACACAGGGGTCTATATACTACTGGTGAAGCACACAGGGGGTCTATATACTACTGGGGGAACATACAGGGGGTCTATATACTACTTGTGAGGCACACAGGTGGTCTATATATAACTGGGGGAGCACACAGGGGTCTGTATACTACTGGGGCAGCACACAGGGGGTCTATATAATACTGGTGGGGCACACAGGGGGTCTATATACTACTGGGGGAACCATACAGGGGGTTTATATACTACTGGAAAAGCACACAGGGGTCTATATCCAAGTGGGGGAGCACACAGGAGGTCTATATTCAAGTGGGGGAGCACACAGGGGGCCTATATACTAGTGGAGGAGCACACAGGGGGTATATACAACTGGGGGCAGCACACAGAGGGTCTATATACAACTGTGGCAGCACACAGGAGGTCTATATACTTCTGGAGGAGCACACGGGGGGCTATATATAACTGGGGAAACACACAGGGGTCTATATACTACTGGGGGAAGCAAACAAGGGGTATATACTACTGGGGGCAGGACACAAGGGGTATATACTATTGGGGGCAGCACACAAGGAGTATGTATTACTGGCGGTAGCGCACAAGGGGTATATACTACTGGGGGCAACACACAGCGGTCTATTGTTTTGGAACGCGTGTCGAGGGGGGGGGCCCAAACATAAGTTCGCTTGGGGCCCCAGAAATGCCAAGACCGCCCCTGCCTGCAGCTATTAGGAAACCATCACTAGAGCTGGTGAAACACGTAGGGAGGTAGGGGCAGGTACCAGCAGGGGGCGTTCTTTTTCAGGACAATCTCACCACTCAAGCAAAGGGATATAACAGGGTCTAGATAAGAAGGATATAGAAAGGCGCACACCACTGACTGCCCCTCTACACCCGGCTTACCAATTCTCTATTGCTATCTGTTACTGCTGTGTTGGAATTGGAGCAATATACTGTATTTTTCTGCGTATATGATGACTTTTTAACCCAGGAAAATCCCAAGAGTCAGGGGTCGTCTTATACATTGAGTGTCGTCTGATAGGGTGAGTGGTGAAAAACTTCGGAACCGGGGAGAATCTGCAGTCACTGCATACAGTGGGGAGAGCTCAAGAACGGCCACATCCCGCCATATGCGGTGACCATATGAAACACACCGCTATCACCCGTCTGGCCGCCCTTGTATCCTACCAGTATTACTGTATCTCCTTCTCTGCCTCTCAGATTTTGCTGATGTTTGAAGTTTTTATAAATATTTATTTGGTGTGCGTTGGAAGAGGGGAAGTCTTATACAGCAAGTATATCCCAAACTCTATATTTTAACTGGAAAAGTTGAAGGTCGTCTTATAAGCCAGAAAATACGGTAATTATTTTGAACTAGACAACTACGATAAGAGCCTGCACAGAGAGGGAGGGCCTCTACTATGGGGACTGCACAGAGAGGAAGGGCCTCTACTATGGGGACTGCACAGAGAGGAAAGGCCTCTTCTATGGGGACAGCACAGACAGGGAGGGCCTCTACTATGGGGACTGCACAGAGAGGGGGAGCCTCTACTACGGGGACAGCACAGACAGGGAGGGCCTCTACTACGAGGACAGCACAGACAGGGAGGGCCTCTACTATAGGGACTGCACAGACAGGGAGGGCCTCTACTATGGGGACAGCATAGACAGGGAGGGCCTCTACTATGGGGACTGCACAGAGATGGAGGGCCTCTACTATGGGAACAGCACAGAGAGGGAGGGCCTCTACTATGGGGACAGCACAGAGAGGGAGGGCCTCTACTATGGGGACAGCACAGAGAGGGAGGGCCTCTACTATGGGGACAGCACAGAGAGGGAGGGCCTATACTATTCGAATTGCACTGAAGGGGTGTCATCTACTAGGGGGACTGATCAGAGGAGGTCATCTACTATAGGAGGCTTGACAGAGGGCCTCTACTATGGGGACTGATCAAGGAGGTCATCTACTATAGGAGGCTGCACAGAGAGCGAGGGCCTCTACAATAGGGACTGTACGCGGGGGGGGGGGGGGGTCATCTACTATTAGGGGCTGCACAGAGAGAGAGGGCCTCTACTATAGGGACTTCACATCCCAGTCCCCATAGTAGAGGCCCTACCTCTCTGTGCAGTCCCTAATAGTAGATGACAACACCCCCCCACCCCCACCCCCACCCCGTGCAGTCCCTATTGTAGAGAATCTACAATGGACACTACACAGAGAGGCAGGGCCACTACTATGGGGAGTATGTAGTGTCCCAGTACAGGTGTGATGTCTGCAAAGCCCATGAATGATTCTGTAAGATGTAACGTGGGACTGCTCAGTGTAACTGGCTCCTTAGAAAGTATAATTATCCCCGAACAACTGAGGAAATCAACGTTCAATTTTGCCTAAAAATATAAAGATTATGTTGGCGCTAAGAATACTCATCCAGTCACATGATCACAACACACGGCTTCAGACTCTCTCTGGTGGCAAAGAGCGACGTATACAAGCAAGCCTGTTCCTAAAGGGAACTCCTCATCCTTTACTTTTTTTTTTTCTCCTTTTTTGTTATATTGGCCTGATACTAAACAGGTTTTAGTAGTAATAGTAGATGCTTGGAACAAACTTCCAGCAGATGTGGTTGGTAAATCTACAATAACATAACTTTAACCTGCCAGAAACAAAGACCCAGACTGGAGCCACTGATATAGATGTAAACCCAGTGTAAGCTTTAGTATCCCAGCAAATATCCCAATGGTCACGGCGCTCCGGCGCACAACAGCTCACTCGTAGCGGTGGCCATGCCTAGTGCTGCAGTCAAGCCCTACCTAAGTGGAAAAAAAGAGCTACCAACTGCAGTGACCATTAGGGGTCAAGGGTTGTTCCCCAATCTATGAAACATGGATGGGCTCTAAGGATCAGCCACCGCCGTTCAACTCGGAATCTCTTTAACCCCTTAACGACATCGGGCGTAAACTTACGCCCTCGCGCCCTGGTACTTAGCGCATCAGGGCGTAAATTTACGCCCGATGTTTCCCCGATCGCTGCGTGTTCACACACAGCGGTCGGGGAAGATGGCCTGCTATAAATCATAGCAGGCCATCATAGCTTCACGGCACGGGGGGTGGTTAACACCCCCCGTGCTTACGATCGCCGCTATTGGCTAATCAATTCAGATCAGCCAATAGTGGCGATCGGAACCTTTCCGGGTCATCGGTGACCCGATGACCCGGAAAAAAATGGCGGTCGGTGCTGTCCGAGGACGGCGCCGACCGCCATTACTGTAAAAAGTAATGTTGATCGCCGTGCCACCGGCCCGATCGCCGTGAACGGCCGGCCGGCCGTTCACGGCGATCGGGCCGGTGGCACGGCGATCAGAGTCCCACAAAATAATAAATACCTGCCCTGGACCCCTCAGCTAGGTAGCGGAGGGGTCCTGAGCAGGTATTTGTACATTACTCACCTGTCCCGGGCTCCTGATCGGCGTCTTCCGGGTTCGCGGCGTCCTCCGTCATTACGTTCGGTCTTCGGGTCTTTCCGGCGGTCCCCGTCGTCTTCTCTCGGCTATTTTCGGCTCCAGCCTCGTCAATTTCCGGATTTTGCGCTCTGCTGCCCCCTAGCGGCTGATATGTGTAATACACTTATCAGCAGCTACAGGGATATTCAGAATATAGAAATTTTTTTTTTTTTTTTTCCAAATTATTTTTTTTTCTATTTTCCGCACCCTATCGCCGCTGAGTGTTGATCAGCATCGCACGAAAGTGCGCTGCTAATCAGCAACTCCTCCTTTTTGGCGTAGGGTGTTTTTTTTCTGTAATCTACTGCCACGGTCTGCTTATAAGTGTCGCGCATAAGTGCGGCATTTATCAGCAACGCCTTTGTTGGCGTAGGTTTTTTTTTATACTTACTGTAAAAAAAACACGTAAAAAACACTACATTACATTGAATAAAGTTTGACACTACACCACTACATACCCCATATACTAGTCCCCATATAAAGATGGCCCCCAGGGTGTTTTCGGTATCGGACGCATACGCTATTGTTGCCTCCGACACCGAAACAGCCAGTGAGGATGAATGGGGGGATCCTTCTTTCCTCCATTCATCCTCATCATCCAGTGACGTGTCTGGGGGTAGCGTAGCGTACGCTGCCCCCCAGACACGTCTTTTCCGCCAGTACCGTCCTAATAAGAGATGGCGGTATGGAGTGAAATTCTACTAACTCTGTGAGAGTACCTCAGGGTACACTTACAGATTTGGGGTACGTGCACACTGCGGAATGGCGAAGGATAACCCTTTGTGCATTCCGCAGCTGGCACCCGCCGGCGGACTGATGCGGGCGCGCGTCTCCACCCGTGTCAAAGACTCCATGTTATGCATGGGCGGATTCCGTCGTCCGTCCAAAGAATGAACACGTTGGACGGAGAGCGGAATCCGCCCGTGCATAGAATGGAGTCTATGACACGGACGGAGACGCGCGCCTGCATCACTCCGCCGGCAGGTGCCAACTGTGGAATGCACGAAGGGTTATCTGTCGCGATTCCGCAGTGTGCACATACCCTTAGAGTGTATGAAGGGACACCCGAATCCAGCCCCAGATGCCCCCCTCCCCCCCCCCCCCCCCCCCCATCCTCGGAGTTAGTGGGAAGGTCGTCCGGGAACTGATCTTCCCACTGCTGGATAAAGGTCACCACCTGTACGGGGATAACTTTTATACCAGCACCCCCTCTTCCGGTCCCTCGCTGCCCTGTAGCTTGCGGCACGATCCGAACATATCAGAAGTAGTAATAGCGCCCTAATATTTAGCAGCCATGGAGCGGACCCAGCGCTTCTGGATATGTGGGACCCCGTATCGCACCAGGACAACATTTTCCAGGTGACGTCCCCCACACTGGAGAACAGGAGACCCCAGAAGAAGTGCAGAGTGTGGGGTAACAGGGGGATCAGGAAGGACAACATTTACCAGTGTGCCACCTGTCCTGATCCCCTCGGCCTCTGCATACTGGATCGCTCCAAGGCATACCACACGTCACTGGAGTTCTACATTATCTAAATTCTGTCCCTTATTCCTATTTCAGGGGTCACGTTGATCCAGGGATTATTCTGATCGCCATTATGGAGTCGGGGAGGAATTTTTCCCCTGTGATGAGGCTACTGTCGTCTGCCTTACGAGGGTTTTTGCCTTCCTCTAGATCAACACAGGTTGAATTTGATGGACACCTGTCATTTCCAACCTTATAAACTAATAATTGTCCTAATACCCCCAAATAAATTAGAATTGTCCCTTTTCCCCAGCTAAATAGGTATGGCCGCCATTCCCATTAGAGGATGCCATGATGCAATTACAAAGCCTCTGTGCTGCCAGGACAGTAGAAACCCCCCACAAGTGACCCCATTCTGGAAACTACACCCCATAAGGAATCTAACAAGGGGGGCAGCGGGGATATGGCCCCCTGGTGACGGCCACATTTGGGACGTGAAAATGAAAAAAATGGTATTTTTTATTTTCTCGGCACATGTTTTACGTAAGTGCCTGTCACCAGTGGGGTCCATATGCTCACTGCACCCCTTGTTAGATTCCTTATGGGGTGTAGTTTCCAGAATGGGGTCACTTGTCGGGGGTTTCTACTGACCTGGCAGCACAGGAGCTTTGTAATTGCGACATGGCCTCCATCCTCCATTCCAGCCTCTAAATGGCGCTCTGTCCCTTTGGTGGCTTGCCCTGTGCCCATATGGCACATTATGTCCACATGTGGGGTATTTTCGTACTCAGGGGACACTACCCTACACGTTTTGTGTTCATTTTCTTTTTTAACCCCTTGTGGAAATGGAAAAAATCAAGGCTAGACCAACATTTAGTGTAATTTTTGTAAAATTTTTACTCTAAATCATTAATCTTGTCATGATTTTTTCATTTTCACAAGGGGCTAAAAGATAAAAAAAAACACTAAATGTGTAGAGCAATTTCCCCTGAGTACGGAAATACCCCACATGTGGACATAAAGCGCCATGCGGTTGCAGGGTAAGCCTCCGAAGGGAAGGAGCGCCATTTGGTTTTTGAAGGCTGGATTTGGATGGAATGGATTTTAAGGGGCCATGTTGCATTCAAAAGGCCTCTGTGTTGCCAAGACAGTTGAACCCCCCCACAAGTGACCCCATTATGGAAACTACACCCCTCAAGGAATGTAACAAGGGGTGTAGTGAGCATATGGACCCCACTGGTGACGGGCACAAATGTGGAACAATGTGGCGTGAAAATGAAATATTACATTTTTTACACTATAATGTTGGTTTAGCCTTGAATTTATCATTTTCACAAGGGGTTAAAAGAGAAAAAAACACACAATATGTGTAGAGCAATTTCCCCCGAGTCCGTAAATACCCCACATGTGGACATAAAGCGCCATGTGGGCGCAGGGCAAGCCTCCGAAGGGAAGGAGCGCCATTTCGTTTTTGAAGGCTGGATTTGGATGGAATGGATTTTGAGGGGCCATGTTGCATTCAAAAGGCCTCTGTGTTGCCAAGACAGTTGAAACCCCCCACAAGTGACCCCATTATGGAAACTGCACCCCTCAAGGAATGTAACAAGGGGTGTAGTGAGCATATGGACCCCACTGGTGACGGACACAAATGTGGAACAATGTGGCGTGAAAATGAAATATTACATTTTTTACACTATAATGTTGGTTTAGCCTTGAATTTATCATTTTCACAAGGGGTTAAAAGAGAAAAAAAACACACAATATGTGTAGAGCAATTTCCCCCGAGTCCGTAAATACCCCACATGTGGACATAAAGCGCCATGTGGGCGCAGGGCAAGCCTCCGAAGGGAAGGAGCGCCATTTGGATTTTGGAGGTTGGATTTGGCTAGAATGGATGATGAACGCCATGTCGCATTTACAGAGCCCTCGTGCTGCCAAAACACTGGAAACCCCCCACAAGTGACCCCATTCTGGAAACTACACCCCTCAGGGAATCTAACAAGGGGTGCAGTGAGGATATGAACCCCTTGATGACGGGCACATTTGTGCCATGAAAGTGAAAAAATGAAATTTTTCCCTTTCACGTCACATTGTTCCACATTTGTGCCCGTCACCAGTGGGGTCCATATGCTCACTGAACCCCTTGTTAGATTCCTTGAGGGGTGTAGTTTCCAGAATGGAATCACTTGTGGGGGGTTTCCAGTGTCTTGGCAGCACGAGGGCTCTGTAAATGCGACATGGCCCTTGAAATCCTTTCCAGTGAAATTCAGCTTCCAAAAGCCAATTGGTGCTCCTTCCCTTTGGAGGCTCGTCCTGCGCCCCCTTGGCACTTTATCGCCACATGTGGGGTATTTCCGTACTCGGGAGAAACTGCGCTACACATTTTGTGTCTTTTTTTTCCTCTTATCCCTTTAAGAAAATGAAAAATTGAAGGCTAGAACAACGGTTTAGTGTAAAAAATAAATTTTTCTTTTTTCACGCCATATTGTTCGGAAAATCTGTGAAGCACCTGTGGGGTCCAAATGCTCACCGCACCCCTTGTTACATTCCTTGAGGGGTCTAGTTTTCTAAATGGTGTCCCTTTAGGGGTGTTTTTAGGTTTTGGCACCCCAGAGCCTCTGCCAACCTGAAGTGGTACAGTCAGAAATGACCAAATATAACGGAGGCGTTGAAATTCACTAGGCGCTCCTTTGTATCTGAGGCTTGTGGTTGCGTCAAATAGCGCAATAGGGCCACATATGGGGTATTTCTGTAAACTGCAGAAACGGGGCAATAATTATTAGGGTGCATTTCTCTGGTAATAGGTTTATAATTATGAAAAATATTGGATTACAATAAAATCTCTGCACAGAAAATTAAAATTTTCAAATTTCTTACACACTTAGCTTTTATTTCTGTGACTCCCCTAAAGGGTTAAAACACTTTCTGGATATGCTTTTGCAGAGTGTGGGGGGTGCAGTTTCTGAAATGGGGTGCTTTGTGGGGCTTTCTAACATACAGGCCCCTCAAATACACTTTGAACCTGAACAGGTCCCTAAAAATATCTGATTTTGAAATTTTACTGAAAATTTGGAAATTTGCTGCTAATGTTTTAAGCTTCCTATTGTCTAAAAAAAATTAAAGATCGTTTAATAAATGCCGCCAACATAAAGTAGACATGTTGCTAATGCTATTTAATATATAATTTATGTGGTATAACCACTTTCTGTATACGCAAAAAAGTTTCAAAGTTGGAAAAATGCAGTTTTTCACATTTTTTCACATTATTTGGGTTTTTTTCATAAAGATTTGTTATGATTATCGACTCCAATTTACCAGAAATGTAAAGTACAATATGTCACGAGAAAACAATCTCAGAATCAGCCGGATAGGTAAAAGCATCCCGAAGTTATTAATGAATAAAGTGACACTGGTCATATTCATAAAATTTGTCTCTGTCATTAAGGCCATTTCAGGCTCTGTCCTTAAGGGGTTAAAGGGGTTATACAGCGCTACAACAACATGGTCACTTTGTTCCAGACACAGCACCACTCTTGTCTCCAACTTGGGTGGGGGTTTGTTGCTCAGTTCCATTGAAGTGAATGGAGCTTAATTACAAAAGTTGTGTTGTCTCAGAAAGAAAGTGGTCATGTTTTTGTAGCACTGGAGAACCCCTTTAAGCCAGCACTAAATGAGTATTCTGCTATGGTCGTCTAGGGTATTTGGTATAATAGAGAGGTAATAGAAGTCATACTGCTTATTTGCACTAATGTTAAGTATAGTTTATTGCTATTGCACT
This sequence comes from Dendropsophus ebraccatus, assembly GCF_027789765.1. Classification (NCBI taxonomy): domain Eukaryota; kingdom Metazoa; phylum Chordata; class Amphibia; order Anura; family Hylidae; genus Dendropsophus; species Dendropsophus ebraccatus. Next base: position 22,088,551 of record NC_091457.1, on the reverse strand, counting down.
AGCAAAAAATAGAACTCTGAATGAGAATCTAATGAATCGGGATGTAGGGTATTTGTAGTCAGGACACATTTCCCCTCATTCCGTATGCATTTATGAGGAAACAAGCGATCTCATAGCGGCCCGTGCTAAATGCAGAATATTACAGCTGCTTTCCCATTTGCATAGCTGATATTCCTTCCTCCCACTCTCCGCATTACAGGCTAGAATGTCAGCCAGGCCGTCGTTAGTCTAATGAGTTCATCAGACGTTATCAGGGAGCTGGATGGGGGAGGCATGCTCCAGTGATCCCACTCTCACTCCGACATCTATATAACCCACCATCCCCGCCATGGGCGTCATGTGGACATTGTGCTCTGACCTTTATGGCACGGAAGAGAAATGAAGGCTTGTGGCTTGGAGGGACATTTGAACTTTTCATTTCTCTTTTGTGGGGTCTGTATTGAAAAGTGCAGATCCGTGTCGAGCAACGCAGCTCATTTCAGGTTATTGCCAGTGTCAAACGTGGATACTGTTCCCTAAGACTTTGATGGAACCGGATAAGAGGATCTGCCAAAAAAGTCTACGATATTCCCCAGACTAGGGAGCGCTATTTTACTAAGTAGCATGTAAAGTTCAGAATAGGATATGTTCAGACTGCCACTGATTAGAATTATATGGGAAACAGATCACTGATCTCAGGGAGACCAGCCAAAAATAACACTGTCAGCTGCTGGTTAAAGCGTTCAATGCAGTAAAATCCTAGGTGCATTGCTCCCTGTGAAACATGAACAACATGTAAAAGAGAGCCCGTGGAGCCCCATCTAAGAGTCTCAAAACACAGGACTAGCCAGATAGCCCTCCAGGAAGGGCCCGTCCAAGGGCTGGCTCCTGTAGGGAAACCACCAAATCCACCATATTAAGCATCCCTTTAAGTGGCCAGGCCCTTCCCAGAGGGATATCTGGCTAGTCCCGTGTTTTGAGGCTCCACGGATTCTTTTTGCATATTTGTATTTCCCAGGGAGCAATGCACCTAGAATTTCATTGTATTGAGCACTTTAACCAGCATCCGGCAGTGTTATCTTTGGCTAGTCTCCCTGAGATCAGTGATCTGTTTTCCAAAAGGCTCTATTAGGCACTGCTGCTACCTAGCCAGAATCCTGCTCAACGCTGATGAAGGGCAACACCCCAAAACAGTTGTCTGTGGATGGATACCTGGCCTTGGTTTTTCCCTTATCATTACATTGACCTGTAGGGCCACTAAATATGGTGCTTTAGGTGGTTTCCCTACAGGAGCCACCCTTTTGCCAGGCCCTTCCCGGAGGGATATCAGGCTAATCCTGTGCTTCAAGACTTTTAAATGAAGCTCCACGGGCTCTTCTTTGTATACTGATTAGAATGAGTCCGGGGAAACACATGGTTACAGTGTTTCACTTTGACCAGGAGTAGAAGATGTTCTCCTCAAGGAGAATAAGTATCCCTTGGTCATAAGTTGGAGGCATCCATCAGAGGTATAGGTCAAGAAATTGTACAGTAAACAGAGAATTGACCCATAGAGGGAAGCACTTTACCACGGCAAGGAATGAAGGTGGTGGCTAGGTTTACGTGAAGGATGAACCAGCCTTGTTCTTCACATATAAAAGATCAAGACTTTATAAGATGGGTCTCTCGTCTAGTGTGATCTGTGTTTATATATAGGACCCACTAAGCGAGGTGGGCGAGGAATAGGAAAACACTGGATCTCAGGGGCCTAAGGTAACACCAACCAAAAATGTAAAAATTCTAAGAAAAGACCATGCAAAATTACACATCTCTTTAATAAAGAAGGTCTGAATAGGTACAGATCATACAGGATTGTACATTCAAAATACAAAATGGATGACTTAGGCGAAAAATAAGGGCAAAGGCTTTAGAACTGCAGCTCCCCCCTCAAGCACCAGGGTAGGCAATAGTTAATGCAGAGACCCATATCTTCTTCAATAATAAGAGTAAATAATAAATAAATGGAAGGTGGTGATGGTAATAGGCACTTCTCCAGAAGATGAAAAGACTCCTGGTTGACACGCCTGATAAATAAATGATATCATAAAGGAGAACAGCAGCTCCTTCAATGCAGCCTGAAACAATAAAAGAGGCATTCCGAATATTCTTTTTTATGGGCCGGGAACGCGTCTGGCTATTTATAATGTGTCACTTTGTGCGCTCTTTATACACCATAGATGACAGATAAAAGTTAAAAAAAGGAAAGAGTCTTTGTGTACATAAGGGGGAAGTGAAGAGGTAATCAAAAAGGCATTGAAGGTGGAGAAACTTTCCCCGACAACTCAAAGGGGCTCAGACGCCAGAGGTAACAGGGGAGCCCAGAAACCCACGAGCGAGGAAACAGGAGAACATAGGGGAATGGAACAGCGGGGACCAAGGAATCAAAGGGATCTGTTCAAAGACGTGTGTGGTGAGAGGTACACCGTACAATTCTAGAAGTTTTTGAATTACAAATGACATGCAACATAACATGGAGAGTCTGACTGTGAACCAGAGAAAATTCTATTCACAGTACAGTGGTGGGAAAGGTTAGTAGAATTCACAATATCATTCAATTTCTCCCAGGTCATAGCGATCTGTGGTCAGGTGGGGGTCCGGTTGCCGAGAACCCCAATTGACAGCTAGACCCAAGGGACAGGAGATCTTGCGTTTGGGTCTAGCTACTTGGAAAGGAGTATGGACGCCATGACAGTCTGGGATCTGTACAAGAAAAAGAGTAGAAGCGAAGAGCGGAACTGCCCAGGTGAGGGCCCTACGTTCCAGTGATCACAAACCACAACTTCTGGCTACATTTTATGTGTACTTTAAAAGGCGCTATTACTTTAGAGAAAGAAAAAAAACCTACAACTGTTGACACGTTAAAAGTTTTGAACAGATAAGGTTTGAGTGCCAAGACCCAAATCACCGGGAAAAGTCGGGAAAAGTGTGCGATAAGCATGTTCCCTCTGTGCCACGTGACCAAGACAGACGACCAATGTAAGTCTATGAGACTGTCTCAGTTCACACCTTCATACAGTGACCAAGATTTGCACAGTCAACACAGCTATATATAAACCTACCCCCTCCAATCTCGGAAGGTATACTTCTAAGACAGTTGTAGTAGTTATACACTGGTATTACCATTCGCTGTAATTCTGAACAGATCCCCTTCCAGCAGTCTCCTGCTTATCACAGACAGAAAGATTTCTCAAGAAAACAGGATTACTCGTTTTAGGCTAAGTGGCCAGAATGAAAACTGCTAACTTTGTCAATTTCTAATGACTAGAGATGAGCCAACCTGGAGTATGTGCGAGTCGATCCGAACTTTCGCCATTTGATTAGCGGTGGCTGCTGAAGTTGGATAAAGCCCTAAGGCTATGTTATTTTGAAATCACAGCCATAGCACAGAGTTCTACGGCAGTACTAAATCTGTCAAATCGAAGGCGTCTCCTGCACCTAGAAACCATTTTGCTGTGTTTGTTGTCTGGTTTGGTCGGTAATGCACAGTGCAGTATTATAGATCTGACTGATAAGGTGTAAATAAGTAATGACTATAAAAGCGGGAAAAAAATAACTGGACTGATAAAGAGCCGACTGAAATGTTATACTTGAAAAGTGAAATGTAGAAAAGGTAATGTAAGGTAAACTATAGGCTGAAAAACCAGGGAATTGCAGAGAGTAGAAATAGAATCAATAGCACAAGATGGGGGTGGGGGGGGTGGGGGGGAATAAAATGCCAGGTCCCAGATCCACGCTTCCTGCTAAATATCCTTCTTCATGAGCAATCATAATAAAGAGAACACTGAGGGTAGCAGCGAGGAGAAATATCTACCAATAAAGAGCATGTAATGCAGAGCCGGGAGACAGGGATTCTCACACCCGGCCGGGAGCGGGTGGTAGCAATGTATCCTGAGAAAGGGGTAATGTGCTATTTATTTCTTATTTTCTTAAAGTTGGAGCTAATACTGAGCTCATTTAGTGTTTTTTAAGTCTTAAGTCTTAAAGTGGCCAGTCCACAAAATAAATGCTTATAGAATGTAGCATAGCGACTAAAGAGTAAGGTAAAGGTCCTCCTCTATACCTACTTTTGCACTGTTTTTTTTTCAAGCCTGTTTCCTACAGTATGTCCTCTCTTAGAGTATGTTTCCACTATGGAAAAGGTGCAGAGACTTTCAGGGAATTCCGCCGTGCAGCCTCGGCCTGTCGCATAGGCTCAATTCTTTGGGTGGACGCCGGAATTCGCTGGCAAATATCATTGAGTCTATGGGACTGGGCGGAACTTCAAGCGGAGGCCACGCGGCAGAATCCAGTTGACGTCTCTGTGGCTATTTCGTAGTGGTAACATACTCTTCGATTGTTTTGTAATGCTGTCTACATTTCCCATGATGCCAAGAGAAGACTACACACTAGCCCATTAGGGGATTATGATCAATGGGGGATCAACCTCTGGGAAACACAAACGAACAATCACCAAAGACCAAAGGGGGACATTTACTTGGACGCCATTCTTAGATAAAACCCTCTTCTCAGCCGAATTTAAGGTGGAGTTATGGTTGGTGCCAGTCACAAAGAAGGTAAGAATCTGCCCCTTCTCCATGGGGTATGCCACCGGTGTCCCCCACAGGGTATAAGCTCCTTTCCACATTACTCTGGCACAGGGGCCCTCCTGCTGCCCACTCTTCACAAACTATAAAACCACTTCAAGTAAATGGCTCGAAACGTCACTACTGGAGCTACCTATAGCTGAGCCGCCTTCATTCGCCTTCCACCAATCAGACAGTTATGGTATAACCTAGGGGAACTTCTATGGTATCAAAAAAGAGGCAGTGAAGCCATTGTTACAAGACACCCCTTTAAATACTACAAACCATGATAGGAAACATCTCATAATTCTAAATCCTTCTAATACAGAACGTTCCAAAATCACAGCTCCAACATTTCTCTTCTAGCATTACCCAAGGCAGCCAATAAGCCATCGTGGGTGAATTTATTGTTTAATGTCTCAATTATTTCAAGAAACCTGAAAGCTCACGTGACGGTAGGGAGGAACAGATCTGCCAAAAGATCCTACTTGAAGGTCAAGAGGAGAGTTGCCAGGGTCGATAAAGTGCTACCCAGATCCCGTCATTAATTATTCCTTAATGGCCTATTTACTGGAGCCTCCACTCCGTGCCCGTCCTGTCGGTAGGCGCTGTGTCCCCGGCTGTTAATTGGAGACTCAATAAAAGTGCTGACTTTATTCTCAGCTGAGGAGACTACACTAACAATACATCAGACATAATGTTCTGAGCCAGCCGAAATAAAAGGAACACGAGATGTTGTATAGTAGAAATAAACACAGTAATATTGCACCTAATAAAGTACGGAGCTATACGTATACATTGGTTACATACAAAGCCTGGTTTACCACGGATGCCTGGACCAGCACATGTAAGGTTAAAAATTTTCTACTTATTAAGAAATTTCTTCCAACATCTGGTGTACTACTGGATAATTCCTGATATATCTGATGGCAGCAAGGTGGGGTAGGGATCATTAGTATTCAGAGGAACAGTATCTACATGGCATATAGCATACAGAATACCCTTCTGACTTCTGGGAAGACTGGCCCCCTGGGCTTTAAGAATTAACGCTGCCCGGCAGGCCAGTCTTCCATGTCCAATGTATATGTTACATTCCAAAGCGTTATATAGAATAACTAGGAAAGCTATAGAATGCTTGACCTGTTTAGGCCTCAAATGTCTGGTTTTATTCGAATATGCCATCTACTTTCCTCGGTTATTTTATAGAATCCTTAGGAATCATACAGAATGGGAATAACTATATAGGAAAAGTGTGAAAAGAGATTAATGAAAAGACTTATCGATTACAATTTAGGCAAAGTAAAAATGGGAGTACATGGTACGTACCTGCCATGGTACGTCCTCAAGAGGACAAAAAGGTGTCGAGGTGGTGAGGAATAGTAAACTCGCCACAAGTAAGTATATTCATGAAGACTGGGATAACTGGGATTTAACCTTGTCACTCAGTATTAAAGAGCAAACGTGCCGAATGTTCAGGTTAATCCGAACCAGAGCGATTGGCATTTGATTCCCAGTGGCTGGATGAAGCCTTGGAGGGCTAATCCGGGAAAAATTTACTTTTCCCCTATCCTGCGGACAGGGCAGTAGGAGATCGCGCAGAGGGGGTTTCAACCCCTGAACGTAACCCACAACGCGCTCATTACGGTGTACTTTCTGCCGTTCCATAGGAATTAATAGAGCCGCAGGTCATGTGCTGACCCCGGGCTCTATTTATAACAGAGCCGGCGGGGTCTGATACGGAGGTCCCCAGGAGGTCGGACCCCCCCCCCCCCCCAATCTCCTTTTTTTCCCCTATCCTGTGGATAGGGAAAAAGTTAATTTTTCATGGAATGCCCCTTCAAGGCTGCTGGGAAAACAGACAAAGCCTCTGGCTGATTCCATGTTTTCCAGGACTCCCTAGGGCTGCAGCTGACTTCTCCAGCCAGTGGTAGTCATATTTCGAGTGCTTGGGTTAGGACTAAATTCCACGGGCCGACTGGAGGTGCAAATGAGCGCTGTCAGTGCTACTTTCCTTCTTGTACCCCGCTCACTGCCACTGCTATTCCACGCGTCGGCAGTGAGTGGGTGAGTGGGGGGGGGGGGGGAGTGGCACAGAGAGCTGCCCGGTTGATCGTTAGGTCATCCGGGCAGCCCATAGCATATAGCAGTGTCTGCTGCCGATGCCCCTATTTAACGGAGCGATGGCAGGTGATCGTTGCGATATGAGTCGTTTGTTTTTGAACATTTTGAAAAACAAACGACTGCAATGATCATCCGACGAGAACGGTGTTGGCTGAACATTGCCTTCTATTCCACGGGACGATTATCGGCCGATAATCGTCCCGTGAAATTGGGCCTTAAGAGTCCTATTAGACGAAACGATTTTGACAATTAACGACAACAGTTTGCAAACGCGATTGTATATGGTTAACCTGAAATCGTTCACCATATTACACAGAACAATAGTCATTAGTTACAATCGTTATAACGAACGTTACTGTGATAAGTTTACTCCATCTGATCCCAGAAAAAGGAGGAACAATTACACCGGACAATTAGTATGGGATTAGTGATCTTTAAGGGTCACATCTAAAATCAACGAGCAACAACACACACGATTTTTCGATCGTTGCCTGTGATTACACAGGACGAATATAGTTTAAATTCGAACAAAATAACGATTTTTTGCACAATAACCCTAACCCAAACGTTAAGTTCACACTTCAGTATCCCTTAGAAATAAAAGTATACATATGGCCCGGAGAGAAATCTATGGGGCCCATGTTGTACGATGCACAGGCTAGGTGGCAACTATAAAGGGTGGCTCCACGGACACATCTAATTTTGTCCGGAGCGAGATTATCAGATTGGCACTTATCGCAGATTATAACCTGTCAAGAAGAGGATCAGCCAAAGCAAGAAAATGACTGAAACAACACAGTCCGGCAGAGAAATTCTCTCTCTAGATCACAAGGATTCCCGGAGAAAATTCTGAAATCCTTTCTTGGCGTTAGGAAATGTGCAGACGAGAAGGAGCTGTAATCCACAGCGGATAAACAGAAGCGGCGGCCATCCCTGCCTAGCTGCGCCCACACCGCACACAGACATGAAAGAAACCTCTTCTCACCCGGTCTATATGAGAAGAGATTCTACACAGTTGTTTATTAAAGGGCGCCCATCACTGTGTTGTAGAGAATAGAAGTCTCCAGGATTCATTGTCCCAAAAAATGTTAAAGAAATCAGTACGGCAGTCATGGTCACACATCAAAAGAGTCCTCGCCTGGCAGCCATCTCTCTCAATATCCCTGGACACTTACAAGAACAAAAGGATCAGGGACTAGAAATCAAACATGCCCGATCCTTCACTCCCCTGGTACTTGCTTTTGGGCCACCATACATGACTACATTGTGTATGGAGCAAACAATAGGATCAAAGAAGAATTCATTTAGCCCCTTTACGAGAGGTGACTTTGGAAATCTCATTGGCTTCAGGACCAAGGAATATGTTCCTCTGGAATCAACACTGGTGTGATAAGTCTATTAGTACACCAGGGCTCCAGACTAAAAAATTTACCTGGGAGCCATTGGCTCCTAACCTGAAAAATTTAGGCGCCAAATAGAATATTTGGTCGCCAACATTTTAAACCATGTAAAATTAATGTTATGTTAAATGGGACTTACTGTGTGCAGAGGCCGCGGCAGCATCCTCCTCCTTTAGATCCTTTCTTTTCTTAGTTTGAAAACGTTCAACATGGAAACTTGCAACTTGACAACCATATCCAGTCTGACAACCATATACAGTCTGACAACCATATACAGTCTGACTCAATACTTCAGCCTCACTTGGCTAGCCTATTAATGAGGCTTACTCTTCTGAACTTGAACTTAAAGGGAACCTGTCGACCCCCGTGCCGGGGTGACAGGCTCCCAACCCCCCGTTAGAGCCCCCTATATTCACCTCATGGCGCCGGGTCCCGCTTCTGAAGATGGTCGGGTCACGGAGATCTCAGCCGCTGCAGCCCGGCACGCGCGCTGAGAGATGAGTCCAACGCTCATAGAGAATGATGGGAGAGTCCAGCGCTCCGTCATTCTCTATGAGCGTTGGACTCATCTCTCAGTGTGCGCGCCGGGCTGCAGCGGCTGAGATCTCCGTGACCCGACCATCTTCAGAAGCGGGACCCGGCGCGATGAGGTGAGTATAGGGGGCTCTAACGGGGGGTTGGGAGCCTGTCACCCCGTCACGGGGGGTGACAGGTTCCCTTTAAAAGCTTGCAACAGTCTATACATACTGAGCTAGACTTATGACTGCAGCCATAGTGACCCCCCACAAGATGAGTATATAGATAGATATATCTCTCACCTAGTGACTAATGCAAGTGACCCCCTACAATACAGACACCTGAGGGGCCCTGATAATAATAATTGTGCATATATCTATCTCCCAGTGTCTGCAGCCAGTTTGCCCTACACTTATAGATGGCCCCCTCCCCTTATAGATGGCCCCCTCCCCTTATAGATGACCCCCTCCTCCCCCCCATTATAGATACCCCCTCTTCTCCCCCCCTTATAGATGCCCCCTCTTCTCCCCCCCATTATAGATGCCCCCTCTTCTCCCCCCCATTATAGATGCCCCCTCCTCCCCCCATTATAGATGCCCCCTCTTCTCCCCCCCTTATAGATACCCCCTCCCCTTATAGATGGCCCCCTCTCCCCCCATTATAGATACCCCCTCTTCTCCCCCCATTATAGATACCCCCTCTTCTCCCCCCCTTATAGATACCCCCTCCCCTTATAGATGGCCCCCTCTCCCCCCATTATAGATGCCCCCTCTTCTCCCCCCATTATAGATACCCCCTCTTCTCCCCCCCTTATAGATACCCCCTCACCTTATAGATGCCCCCTCTCCCCCCCCATTATAGATGCCCCCTCTTCTCCCCCCCTTATAGATGGCCCCCTCTCCCCCCCTTGAATATGGCCCCTCTTCTCCCCCCATTATAGATGCCCCCCCCCCCTTTCCTCTATGCTAAGCAATATTTAAAAAAAAACAAACACACAAACTCACCTGACAACCCGCTCCCCCGGCGATCCTCTTCTTCTTCAGGCGCTGTCCCCGGCTGATGCGCGGCTGCCGGGGGTGTCCCGTCCTATCCCCGGCAGCGCGGCGCGTCAGTGAGCTCTCTGTACGCCGGGGCTGTGACTTCTGACACAGGAAGCGTCTCTGACGCGCGCTTCCTGTGCCGGAAGTCAGGGCCCCAGGCAGCTCACTGATGCGCCGCGCTGCCGGGGATAGGACGGGACACCCCCGGCAGCCGCGCATCAGCGCATCAGCCGCGCATCTTAAAGAGACAGCGCGCCGCCGCCGGGGCCAGTCGCAAATGGCGCCCAGATTAATAAATCTGGGCGCCATTTGCAAAAAGTCAGTCGCATTGGCGACCATTTTGGTCGCCATCTGGAGCCCTGTACACAGTAGCCATTCTAGCTCATAGAGGGTTGCGAGCAGGGGAGCGCCCTGTAGAACATAAAACTACCCTGATGGGGTATATGACAGGTGGTATTGTCATAAAAGTAGTATTGAAAGACATGTTTAGAGTCCTTAGGGCCCTGTTAAAGAGGACGATTATCGTGTGAAAAATAGTTATATCGGTCGAATTTAAACAATAATATTTCCGCGTATATGCGGGACAGGTACAAAAAATCGTGTTGTTGATCTGACCATAACATCACTGTTAATTGTTCGCTAATCTTTCCTTGTATATACACATTGTTCAATTGTTTGTATACTAGAGTATCGGTCTGTGCGTCACAGAGAACGATTTTAGGTCATACCAAAAAGCGCTGGTTTGCAACCGTTTATCAGTGGAAAAAAAAAAAAAAAAACAACTTTGTCCAATAGGACCCTTAGACTTGGGGGTCCAAACCTTAATATCTCTGAGAAAGAGGAAGAAATAATATTTCCCTATAAACTAAAGGATGAGAAAACAGGCCATGTATGTCCACTGTTAAATCGGCATTGTCACCTTAAGAAACTCTTAAAAATGTATTAAGAGTTCCACCCTGATGAGGAGCAACACCCCGAAACAGCTGTCTGTGAATGGATACCCGGCCTTGGTTTTTCCCTTGTCATTACATTGACTTATAGAGTCACTTAATATGGTGGTTTTGGTGGTTTCCCTACAGGAGCCACCCCTTGGCCGGGTCCTTCCCAGAGGAATATCTGGCTAGCCCTGTGTTTCAAGACTCTTAAAGGCTTCACAGGCTCTTTTAAAAATTTATTAGAGACTTGCCTATAGTTTTGATTGGTTATGAACATGGGGGGCAACAAGTGCAGAGAGCTTCTCCTAAATGTATAAAGAGATTGATGAACCGATCAAAAAAAACGTATGCTCCTAGCCGACCTTTGCGCAGGTCACAGAGGTTGCACAGCATGCTTACAAATGTGCCCCATAGTGTTTGGAGATGTTGATTCTGTCTATATCCATGAGGCTCACCATAAAGCAAGTGAAGAAATGCTGTTAGGAGCAGCTCAAGCAAAAAAAAAAAAAAAATACAAGTACAAATCAGAAAAAAGAAACCGGGAAAAACACAATAAATTCCCTTTAAGGGGAATTCTACAAGACGTTCTTGCCCATTCATGATCCTGAAGAATTAAAACCTTTGTTCAGGTACCAGAAGTATGCAGAACACTTGTAATATATCTAGTAATTTATATGACCCAGACGATAAGAGGATCATTTATGTAGAAATCTTAATTCCAATCGGAATCCTTTCCTCACTATTGTGATGGCCCCGGTGAACAAAGTGCACACAATGGATCCGTCGCATGTTCAGTCGGAGATGCATTCAATCAATGTCAATTTGGCTCTGGTACAAATAAAAAATGTTGTTAAGTGGGACACAGCATATTGGCAGAGCTGCTGACATCTGGAAAGGGCTTGTGGGTTACTCAAGGGACAGACAAATCAACATTACAGGCTTGTTATCAGCTGATGCGGAGTGATTAGTGATTCACATCCAATGAAACGCCAACCAATTCTCGTCTCATAAGCGTGTTCCCATAATGCTTTCATCTTGTCATCTTCTGATCACGCTTTCAGATTAAAATTTTACAATGCCATTTAAGCCCAGTTAGATTTTTCCATATCTGCTGCAAAACCGCTCGTTATTTACATAGAGAAACGATGACACGGACGGTGATTCACCCATTTTCAGGCCAATCCTTTGCACAGAAGCGGCCAGACGCTTGAGACTTCTGTAAATAAGTGTAAATTGGTTTGTTTTCTGGTATTTGGAAAAAAAAAAACTGGAACAAAATTGATTCCAGCAGAGGTGGCGAACATCCCCAGTCCAACCCTAGGAGAATGTTTTTATCGTTTTCCAGGAACTCTAGTTCTGATTTGAAAATAGACGAGTAAAATAAGAAGTTCAAAAAAGTTACAATGATTATCGAAGATGACAGAAAACCATTGGCCACAGTCAGGGTTATCTCAAGGTTGAGACGAGACGTGCCACCACGGAGGAAGGGACGCTCTTGATAGGGGATCCTTTAAGCAATCCGGGTCATCTAGTGCTCTGGCCAGTCACAGAGAGTAGTGTGCTGCAGTAATTATTCTGGATGATCACCCCACTGACTGAAGGGGAAGCTGAACGCAGCGAGCATTTCACATTCAGCTTCCTGTAGACACAACTAAAGCTATAGAAGATCCATAAATTATTATCTAGGCCACAGGTGCCAAACCGGCAACTCTCTACCTATTGCAAAACTACAATTCCCATTAAGCCCAAGCAGCCAAAAGCTAAAGCGGGATGGCCCGCCCCCAGTGGGAGTAAAAAAAAACTCTCCTCAATGGAGCCATGTCAAAGAGGAGAGGGGTTTTTTTTACATTGGGGCTGGGCCGGTCTCCAGTGCTTCAGCCCGAGCCGGTGCTCGGTAATAGACTGGCTGTCATTGTGCGCAGAAACCGGGCCACGGTTGAAAGGGAAAAAAAAAAGGCTGTGGCAGCGGCTTCTCTGCATCGGCGTTGTTCTATTTATGTGCAACACATTAAAAGCGGATGTACCTGATGGTACATTCGCTTTTAGTCACAGGGAAGTCCCAGTTGGTGTTTCTTTGTTCCATTTGCCTAGACTGGTAGATCTTTTCCTATACACAAATAAGAGAGACCTATTAACCAAGCATGGGGGAGCAGGAAGCCACCACTGGGGACCGCCCTTATGATTCCCACTATTCCAAATGATTATAAAGTATGTTTTCAAGGTTGTAGGGGAGTATGTGCTTATTTAGAGCAGCCTGTGGTTTAGATGACATGAAACTAATTACAGATTCTCTTTAATTGATTCACTGTCTTAGACCAACAAGGAAGTAGTCAGTGGCCCCTATCCAACCCTGGACCATTAGAGACAAACATTATTCACATCTATTTTAGACCATAGAGAAAAAGCCTTAAAGGGAATCCGTCAGCTCCCGGGCACTACCTGAGGTGCTGGCAGTGTGCTGTAGCTGGCAGTCCCCCAGTGAGCATGGTGCCTTTTTGGTAATTTTCCGTGCAGTGGATTATGTACAATCTTATGTCTCCTACTGTCACAGAGCAGTTGTTCGTGCCACACTTGTCATGCATCCTCCTCCCTCTTCATGAATAATCAATGCTGCCCGGCCTCTTGCTCGCTCAGCTGTCAGATTGCAGATCAGTCCTCTGTAGGCAGGTTCTCTCTGAAAGAATCTCTACTCCCTAATGTGTTGGAGCTGTGGTCTAGGGGTAACTCATCTGTCTAGAGACCTGCCAGCAGTTCATTCTCTGGTTCGAATCTCCTGATGGAAATGAAATAGATGTATTTTTTTCCTCATTATTGTATCATTTTTAAGGCTATGTTCACACACAGTAGCGGATTGAGAACACAGAAAGGCTATGTTCTCACACAGGTGAAATTGAGATGGCAAATATTGGATGTTGTTTTTAAAAAAAAACACTAATTATTTGCCATTAAATGACAGCCATCCACTCAATTTCAACAGTGTGAGAACATAGCCTTTCAGTGTTTTCAATCCACTTCTGGTTTTGGTTGCAAAATACTGACCAAAATACTGAGCAAAAATACTGTGTGTGAGCATAGCCTTAAACATGATACAATAATGAGGAAAAAAAAGACATCTATTTAATTTCCATCAGGGGATTCAAACCAGAGAATGAACTGCTGGCAGGTCTCTAAACAGGTGAGTTACCCCTAGACCACAGCTCCAACACATTACAGAAGAAAGATTCTTTCAGACATAACCTGCCTACAGAGGACTGATCTGCAATTTGACAGCTGAGCGAGCAGGAGGCCGGGCAGCATTGATTATTCATGAAGAGGGAGGAGGATGCACGACAAGTGTGGCACAAACAGCAGCTCTGTGACAGTAGGACACATAGGATTGTACATAATCCACTGCACGGAAAATTACCAAAAAGACACCATGCTCACTGGGGGCTTCCAGCTACAGCACACTGTCAGCACCTTAGGTAGTGCCCAGGAGCTGATGGATTCCCTTTAACCCCTTCAGTCACATAGATCATGTATAGAGATGAGCGCAACTCGAGCATGCTGGGATCCATCCAAACCAAAGTGTGTGGTATTTGATTAGTGGTGGATGAAGGGAGTCCCGGAAAACAGGGATAAAGCTTATGGCTGTATCTATGGTTTCCAGGCTGCTTGGTAGACTCATAGAGCACAGCACTTCCGTAGGTTGGTGGGGCTCATGGCGGTAGTAGCCAGATAGGTAATAGAGAAGACCTGGCACTCACCAAGTAGATTCTGCTAGTTTATTATAGTGCAGGTGACATCAAGCATGGTCGTACTACTACTGAGCTAATGAAGGCCATGCTTGGTCGAAACGCGTCGGGTCTTCTCTATTACCTTCGGGCTACATCAAACTTCTTCAGCCACCGGTATAAAAATGTTGCACGCTCAGGTTCAGACGTCCCCTAAGCATGCTCGAATTACGCTTCTCTCCTCTCACTGTTAATAATTCCCATCACGCCTTTCCATATACACTGGTAATTATCCCCCTTTCCAACCACTATCCTAGACCCCCATGAAAGTGACCATTAACTTATATATCACACCAGACCACATTAAAGCTATTAACAACCTTTCCACTAAGCTAGACTATGAGAAAAATCAACCACTACCCCAGAAAACTAGGATAATGTACATTAACCACTAGACCACACTACTCTATCAGCCAATAAGCTCTCCACCACCTTTTTTCCCTTTGAAAAAAGTAAAAGAAAAAAAAAAAAAAAAATTAAGCAGCAAATTATGAAGCAGAAATAGTGACCAAAATATATTCCGTCATGTGATCTGTGATATCTGCCGCTTCCTATACAGAGGACATTGTTACTTGGTCACAAAACAACAGGATGGAGTTCGTTCATTAAAAACCCTTGGAGAATAGTGAAGAGAATAAATGACCGTGTCCCTTTCACTTGGTATTTAAGCCATTAGCGTTCCTCTTATTAAATCTTTAGTTGAGTAATTAATAAATAGTGTGTTAGACTCGGAATAATAATGAGATTGTACAGATTAACCACACTGCCCTATCCTCATGGGGAAGAGCGCACTGATGTCTGGACAGTCTCTGTCTGCAGGAAATCGGGTAAGCACTGCTTATAGTTTCCTAGGCCAGTCTGTAAAAGTGGTATTTTAGGGCAATTTCTTTTAGCAGGTGCATGGAGGTGGCAAAAAAAATAAGCTATACTTACCTCCCCCCAACTCCCCCACCACCATCCCGGTCACAGAGCTCAAGACCTGATGTGCATCACTTCCTGCATTTGGGATTGGTACGTGCAGTTGCCGCTCAGCCAATCCGTGACCAAGGCAGGACAACACTGCACTCACAGGTTATTACAAGAAATGACCACACACATAGGGAGAGATGTGTATCAGCACCTGAGCTCCAGAGACAGGGGAGTGGGGAAGGCAAGTATGATTTTTTTTTTTTTTTCTGTTTACCACCTGCCTGATACCTACTTTTTCCTTTTTCAATCCCTGAAACACTCCTTAAAAAGGGGAACTTATCCTCCCCCTATCAACACAACATGACGTGATTACAATTTTATCGTTACTAAACAAATATTTGTACAGCACATAAAAAAAACACATTATTAAAAAGGGACTTTCTAGGAAAAACTCATTGATGGCTTAGTAATAAATATATGATCAGCACAGCCACATTGTCGGACGCCTTTCAGGTTAATACACTGTGTTTACTGTGTCGGTAAGGGTGCTGTTAAAGGGGTTATCCAGCGAAAATCTTTCTCTCAAATCAACTGGTTTCAGAAAATTATATAGATTTGTAATTTACTTCTATTTACAAATATCTTCCCATACCTATCAGCTGCTGTATGTCCTGCAGGAAATGTTTTCCTTGCAGTCTGACACAGTGCTCTTTGCTGCCACCTCTGTCCATGTCAGGAACTGTCCAGAGCAGCAAAAAATCCCCATAGAAAACCTCCCCAGCTCTGGACAGTTCCTGACATGGACAGAGGTGGCAGCAGAGAGCTATGTGTCAGACTGAAAAGAATACACCACTTCCTGCAGGACATACAGCAGCTGATAAATATGGGAAGATTTGAGATTTTTAAATAGATAGAATAAAATAAATTTAAATAAGTAAATTACAAATCTATTTAACTTTCTGAAAAAAGTTGCTTTTAAGCAAAACGATTATCACTGGATAACCCCTTTAAGCTCCATTCACTTCAAAACCCAAACTGCAGACAAGAGTGGTGCTATCTCTGGAAGAAAGAGGCCATTTTTTCTAACCCTGGATAACCCCTTTAAGTCCACCCCAAACTGATGGCCTATCCTGCCACTAGGACATCAAAGAGTTTCCCTGGAGAATCTCTTTAAGGCTTTCGACCTTGAGGAAAACCAGGTGTGAGTCAGTCTAGTACTAAAGTAGTAATAGTCCCTCTCCGTACCAACTTCTCCCTATTTGTAGTTTCTCTCAATATTCCTATTTGTTTCTTCCCTTCTGAATCACCGGGAGAGAATGCGCTCATTTGTTTCACACTTCCATGACATATTCCGTATACAGCGATCCCTCAAGTAACAATATTAATTGGTTCCAGGACGACCATTGTAAGGAGAAAATACTGTAACTTGAGAGGAGAACGCTATGGAAAACTACTAACTGGTTCCGAAGTCCCCAAAGTGTCATCCGTGGACGAGAAATAAGATGAAGGAATATAATGAGAAAACTAATACAGATAAAGCAAGTCCTTATATACCAAGGGCGCTCCACATAGCGGATACAGATTGTTCATCCAGATTTAGGGGCCAAAATTCCACATCGTAAAACACACAAAAGGCTCCAGGAGGTCACAAAGGAAGCCAGAAACTTTAGCCCTCCAGCTGGTGCAAAATTACAGTTCCCATCATGCCTGGACGGCCAAAGCTTTAGCTGTGCAGGCGTGAGAGGAATTGTAATTTTGCAACAGCTGGAGGGCTTTAAGTGATTGTACAATCAGTTACACACAAGGAAACAATGACATCGGCGCGGGGAGGCCAATGTTGTTGTCCTTTCTTTGAACTGCGGCCCGGTTCCCATGTGCGGCGCCATTCTATTCCTGAGGACCGGCTGGGGGTGAAACACTGGAGGCGGGCCGGCCCATCTCCTGTGGGGGGGGAAAGCCCCACCCCTCTATGACACGGCTCCATTGATTCTAATGGAGCTGCATCATAGAGGGGCGGGGGTCTCTTACCATTGGGGGTGGGCTGGCCTGCCTCCACTGCTTCACACCCCGGCAGGTGCCCAGTAATAGAATGGCACCGCACATTGGAACCAGGCTGCTTCCCTGCGACATTCTATCCATGTACGAAACTTAAAGTGAATGTGCTGATGGTACATTCACTTTAAGGACGCCAAACCCTGGACTTAAGAACAACAAGTCTCACTTGTCTTGGTTTACAGTGTAAAACAATTCCTCAATAATAAAGACACCGAGCAAAAATGGCATCAAATGGCACAAACCACAACTGGCTAAAAAGAATACAAAGGCATTTGCGGCGGGAAAGAAATCCAGATGGTTTTGGATAATATGTTGTACCTTGGGTCCCTATCATTCTAATACAGTCCACAATAGGGCTCCGTGCACACAGAGCAAAAGTGGCGGAATTCTGCCAGCCTCCCTGTCATATTGACAGTCTATGGGAGGCTTGCGCGCCTTCTCTCCCCGTGCTGAATAATGAATCTGTTCATTATGACAGGGAGGCTGGCGGCATTCAGACACTTTTGCTCTGTGTGCACGGAGCCTAAGAACGCTATAGTAAAGGTTAAAAGTAAAGATTTTACAGTAATAATATAGCAAATCACTTTGTAAGCTCAGTGGTCGGCTTATACGCCGGCTACCTTTACCTCTGTTCCGTCCAGCTCCAGAAGCTGAGAGAAGCGCAATTCAGTCCTAGGAAACTGGGAGAAGTTTCCCAGGACTGGATCCAGCTTTTCCAGGCACCCAGGAAGTTAAAAGGCAGCCGGCAGATAAGCTGAACTAACAAAGCGATTCACTTTGTTATTAATGTAAAATTCGCTCATCTCTAGTTGAAAGGAAACTCTGGCAAAAAATATTAACTGCTGTCAAAGTTATATAGATTATTTGAAAATCTTACAGCTGCTGTACGCCCTGCATGAAGTGATGTATTCTTTCCAGTCTGACACAGTGCTCTCTGCTGCCACCTTTGTCCGTGTCAGGAACTGTCCAGAGCAGAAGAGGTTTCCTATGGGGATTTGCTGCTGCTCTGGACAGTTCCTGACATGGACAGAGGTGGCAGCGGAGAGCAGTGTGTCAGACTGGAAAATATACACCACTTCCTGCAGGACATACAGCAGCTGATAAGTATTGGACTTTTAAATAGAAGGAAATTAGAACTTTCTGACACCAGTTCATTTGAAAGAAAAGAATGTTTCTAAATCCTTACCTCAATTCTGCCGGTGTCGGGTTGGAATCCACGGGCGGGATCTTCGGTAGTGACTCTACACTGTATGGCGCAGCCATTGATCCGGATGTTTTCCTGCTTCAGGCCGAGCTCGGGCAAGCTCTTCCCTTCTGCGATGTGGATCTGAGCATGAACCAAGTCAACGCTGTAAGAAAACACAGAAACATTAGTCTACTTGATGGATTGTACGTTGGTGAAAACCAGAAATCTCTTACCTAAGAGACCTGCTTCTTTACTAAATACATCGTATACAGGTCACGTGGTGACATAACACGGCAAAGAACGGCCATGTTCAATCACATGCTAGAAATACTTCTATTCTCCGACTCCCGGAACACGACTGACGTCATAGGCAGGAGAGACGCCCGGCACCCACTATTCGGGAGGCATTGTTTTGTTGTAGATGATAACACACAGCAATCCATTATCATTACACAGGAACTTTATACAGATTACCCAAAATTGTCAATTCTATGAGATACATTTGCACGATGCTACAGACAGAGCACTCAGCTTGAAGTATATACTTACTTGTCAATTTAGCCTGCTGAGTGCAACATAAAATAAACCGCAATACCATCACATGCTATACTCTATTCTCTTTCTCCAGAAAGTGGTTATCTGTAGCGATATCAGGGGGATTTTATATATATCATATACATATATATATATATATATATATATATATATATATATATATATATATATATATATATATATACACACACACACACACACACAGAGAGTGGTAACTTGGTTTAGGAGTACCTTGGATTGAGAGCGTTTTGGTTTAAGAGCTCACAGTTTTAAATTGTGACTTTTAAGAGCAATGCTTTGGTTTAAGAGCTCCCTGTACTGGGTGGGAGCGCGAGTGGAGGAGGGGCATGGTCTGCATAGTGGGGTCTACAGCACTGTACTCTGACCCAGGAAGTCTCCCTCACCTTCCAAATCATAGCAGATCCACGTCAGGCTGGGGCTTGCATCAGGGGAAAGGACAGTAGAGGTAATCTCTTCATAGCTCTAACCCCTCTCTCCCCAGACAGAGAGTGCTGCATGTATGTGCCCACATCTGCCCTGCTTATTCCTTCATGCAGTCTCTTTCCGCCCTTGTGCTTCCCATCCTCTCCATTCCTGCTATAATGTGGCTGCACTTACACTCAGCTATACACAGTTCTGCAATAATGTGCCTGCACTCACACTCAGCTATGCACACTGCTTCTATAATCTGCCTGCACTTACACTCAGCCATTCACACTGCTGTATAGAAAAGTTTCTGTCACTGTCCTCCTGCACAGCTCTGTAATTCTCACCCTCTGTTTCTCTATTCTAGCCTGTTGTACTACGCTACTGCATTGTGGGGATCTGCAGTTCCATCCTGTATCTACAAACTGCGGCTGTTGAGGTTTATGCACTTACCATACATTATACTCCACATGCTGATTGCTATACTGTACAGTAACTTATTATATAACATATTCATCTGTTTATAAATGTTTCTTTAATTTGTTTTACATGTTATTCAGAATAAAAAATAATTTTTGGGGTGTGGAACCAATTGTCTGCATTTCAATGATTCCTTATGGGTAAATTTGCTTTGGTTTAAGAGTGGATTTGGATTACAAGCACGGACCCGGAACGTGTCCGTGTCTTTCCAGATAATATGGGTGAAAAATACACCCTGGATTTTACTAGTCTTACATTTCTAAAGTAGAAGAGGCCTCAAATGCTAAGACCCCCACAAATCTAGAGATTTAGCTGGGAGAAGCATCTGGCAGCATGCTGTCCTCCCTTATTATAAACTCCCCTATAATCTTACAGAGCCCATCTCCTGCAATGGATTAAGTGCCTAGCCAGGGAGATAAAGGGGTATCCTGCTCAAAAATGACTTCTCATATGTTGCTGCCCATGAGGAGAACATAACAAACAGGCTACTCTTACCTCTCCCTGCTCCCTCAACGTCCTCTTACATCATCTCTAGGTCCCCGGCTGAGTGACCCCCATCTCATAACCAAAACAGACTGGCGATGTCCTGTCATGGCCAGCTATATGCCGAGTGGGTTGTCATCCTGAGTGGGTTATCTAGACAATAGATCAAGCGCCGAAAGAACCAATGACCTAAGAATGGTCAAGGGAAGTTTAGAGTAAGCATGGATAACACATAAATCTATAGAATTAAATGATGCTGTGTATTAAAGGAGAAGTCCGGGCACTGACTTTTTTTTTTCTTCAAAAACAGCCGGGGAGAAGGTGGCTGAACATGACATGTACTTACCTCCCTGGCTCCAGTACTGGGGTCCGCTGTCTTCTGCTCCAGTTCCTGGCCCCCAGCTACTTCTAGAGGGGATCTGCATGTGTTAGGCCTGCACAGCCAGTCAGGGGCGGTACCGGGGTCCCACCTTGGCCACTGACTGGCTAACCAAGCCTAACACGTCACGTCCCAGGTCCCCACTCAGACCTAGAAGTGGGCAGGGGACCAAAAACCGGAGGAGAGGACAGTGGATGCCAGTGCTGGAGCCGGGGAGGCAGGGCCGGATTAAGGTTGGTGGAGGCCCTGGGCGACAATTTTGTTTGGGGCCTCTCATCCCCCCCCCCACCCCAAGAAAAAAATAAAATAAAATGATAGTCATCCATACAAATGGCTGCCTTACTGTAGGGGATTTATAATGTTCATGAACATTATACATGGCTGTGACACCGAGCTCTTCATGAATTGTAGTGAAAATGTTTGTAGATGTTTAATTTCTTTCAAATTCAGTGTTGAAAACTGTCAGTTTTCATTTAATTGCATGCGGGGTCCCCCCTCTCTGTGTATTATCAGTGTGATGTGGGCTCCCCCCTCTATGTCTATTATCAGTGTGATGTGGGATCCCCCCTCTATGTCTATCATCAGTGTGATGTGGGATCCCCCCTCTATGTCTATCATCAGTGTGATGTGGGATCCCCCCTCTATGTCTATCATCAGTGTGATGTGGGATCCCCCCTCTATGTCTATTATCAGTGTGATGCGGGGTCCCCCCTCTCTGTGTATTATCAGTGTGATGTGGGCTCCCCCCTCTATGTCTATTATCAGTGTGATGTGGGATCCCCCCTCTATGTCTATCATCAGTGTGATGTGGGATCCCCCCTCTATGTCTATCATCAGTGTGATGTGGGATCCCCCCTCTATGTCTATTATCAGTGTGATGTGGGATCCCCCCTCTCTGTGTATTATCAGTGTGATGTGGGCTCCCCCCTCTATGTCTATTATCAGTGTGATGTGGGATCCCCCCTCTATGTCTATCATCAGTGTGATGTGGGATCCCCCCTCTATGTCTATTATCAGTGTGATGTGGGATCCCCCCTCTCTGTGTATTATCAGTGTGATGTGGGATCCCCCCTCTATGTCTATTATCAGTGTGATGTGGGATCCCCCCTCTATGTCTATTATCAGTGTGATTTTGTGTTTTTACTTTGGTGCCCATTTTTATGCCAACCATGGGCTCCTTTTGGCCATATTTATCACCGGTCCCCTCAGGGCTCCTCACTTACAAGCAGGTTATGAATATTATACATTTTCTGTAAGAATAATAGCTAAAACAGAAAAAAAGTTAAAAACCTCTGAATAAGAAACTGCTGAATAAGAAACCAACTTCAGCCTGGTTAATCTAGATGGCTATATAACAGCAACATGGCAGACATCATGTGGTAATGGGGACAGAGGCTATTTGTCCAGCAGTTTAGCAATACTGTGCACTGTGCCACTGAGGGGGTAGTGGGTCTCACCACAAAATATGGGCATTTTTGTAGAAACATTGTGGAGAGTACAGAGTGTGCAAGTATAGATAGCAGAGCTGTATGTGTGTGTGCATTCATAAGAAATATGTATGTGTAACAGGCAGTGCTGTGTGTGTGTGTGTGTGTGTGTGTGTAACAGGCAGTGCTGTGTAACAGGCAGTGCTGTGCTGTGTGTGTAACAGGCAGTGCTGTGTGTGTGTGTGTGTGTGTGTGTGTGTATAACAGGCAGTGCTGTGTGTGTGTGTGTGTGTGTGTTTGTGTGTGTGTGTGTGTGTGTGTGTGTGTGTGTGTACATTGAAGGGCTGGTTACCTGCTCATATGGACATGAGCTCCTCTCCATACACATCCCCTCCGACAGCTTGCAGAGTATGGCTCCTCCCACATCACATGGGCCTTGGGCCTATCACCACAGGTCCTTTAGCTCACACTGAGCAGGGTATCCCGTCCTGAAGCTTCCCTGGTGTCCTGTCTCTCAGCCATATCACAGTCCTCACAGGGAGGAGCAGGAGTCACAGGACACACAGGCTGCTGCAGCCATGGTTAGCAGCAGACAGTGAGGATACAGAACACTCTGTGTGAGGTTGTGAATCCTCTACTGTTTGCTTTTTTTCACAAACCCTACTTCCAGGCTTGGGCTGGTGGAGGCCGCCTAGTGGTGGAGGCCTCGGGGCACGTGCCCCTGGTGCCCTCCCTTTAATCCGGCCCTGCGGGGAGGTAAGTGCATGATGTTATGTTCAGCCATCTCCACGGCTGTTTTTTTTTTTTTTTTTTGGGGGGGGGGAACAGTGCCCGGACTTCTCCTTTAATTCCAGGTATTGTAATATTCATGGCACTCCAGTGACTACTACAGGCATGCATTAAGGCAGACTTTGCACATTACCTTCAGATGCTAAGCGTTTCAAACTATGGAGTTTAATGGAGCCGGGCGCATTACTAATGTATAGGTGTTAATAATCACTATGAAACCTGCAAGTCATATGCTGCTTTGTTACCAACTAAAGGGTTAAAAGCCGAAGACAATGCATAACAATTAAACTAGGGAGGCAGGAAAGGGTGCGCACTAGTCAAAGATGGCCACCCTCATGCCAAGAGCCATTAGCTCTGCCACATCAGGCACGGGCCCCCGAGGGAGACATCAGATGAAGGTTGATAGCTTTGTAATCATGACAAAAACTCAACGGGGTGGAAGAAGAGAGGCCTATAAAATGGGGTCTGAAGGAAGAAGGCCTCAATTATGGTGTCAACACATCATCTGCCTCCAAGACTGAAGTGCTTCTCCTAACAGCAATGTAGATTGCCGCAGGAGAAAGCCAACACTACAACTACATTCAATAACCAATGAATAACTTACCAATACAGGCATTAAGCTACCAGAGAGAAGACAGTGACAAACATAGGTGCTATTGTTTTTCTTATAAAAAGCGCCAAAGTTTTCCTTTCTACACTTAATGTATATGGGTATAAAAAAAATTAAAAAAAAAGAATCAAAGTGTGATCACATCTTTAGCAGAAGGATTACCATCAGCCATGCAGAAATACTTCTATTAGATGGGAAGCAGGAGAAGAAGTGCTCGGAGAATATGCCCATTATGCAGGAGCCGTTTCCGCTTGGCTGTGTGTGTATACACAATCCATCTCCCTGTCTCATCCTCCTCCTCACACTGGCTGCTGTAATGCTCACACTAGATAGGGGGAAGACGGGCGAACGAGAAGCAGCTCTTCTATTTATATCCTGTTTATTGAATAATGTTACCCCCTGTATAGGGATTGTGCCGCCATATAGTCAATCATCAAAACAGGCAATCCCTACTATACCAAGTTGTTTTTTTTCAATAACGTCTTTATGTATCATCTTGCTGTAAGGCGGGAGGGGGCTCAAAGTCTGCATAAATCAATAGGAAAACTGAACATAAAACTGCAGTATGTCATACAAAAATAAATAAATTAATAATATTAATACTAATACCAATAATACTAATAATAATACTAATATATATATAAAAAAAATTATATATATATATATATATATATATATATATATATATATATATACACACACACACACACACACACACACACTTTCTTCTTGTATGAAACTGGTTTCTTCTTCCCCTACTAGACCTTTATTAGACCTTTATTCACTCTAAAAATATAAAATAAATAAAAAAATAGAAAGACACTTGAACTCTGTTCTGTGTTTACAAGAACAACTAGCAGATCACTGAGAGATCAGTTAACATGCTACCTACAAGGTAGCAGCAGGGAGAAACTACAAGACGACTACACAAAAAAGGGTCCTATTACACAGGGCAATTATCTGCCCATTTAGGAAGAATCGGGCAGATATTGCCCAGTGTAATAAAGACACGATGAGCCGAGGAGCCGTTGTCTTTTGGCTGGTTTAAAGAAGTTGTCCAGTAAAAATCTTTTTCTTTCAAATCAACTGATATCAAGAAAGTTATATAGATTTGTAATTTACTTCTATTAAAAAATCTCAAGTCTTCCCATACTTATTAGCTGCTGTATGTCCTGCAGGAAATGATGTTTTATTTTCAGTCTGACACTGTGCTCTCTGCTGACATCTCTGGCCGAGACAGGAACTCTCTCTCTGTTTTCTATGAATCCCCATAGAAAACCTTTCCTGCTCTGGACAGTTCAGAACTATTAGGAGAATTTTTTTCTCTGTATTAATTATTTATGACTGACTCACCATCTAATTGTGTGTGTGTGTGTGTGTGTATATATATATATATATATATATATATATATATATATATATATATATATATATATCCTCACCAGCTATATTGGATATTGTTTATTGTACATGGGGAGGGAGGTTCTGTAAGGCATTACATTGCATACATGCGTCTCCCTGTTTTTTTGAGTTGGGAATCGGTCTACATCTCCCCCTTTGGTTTTTTTTTTCTATATACAGAATGTTTTAGGCCTGCATCTCTAATAAAGAACATTATATTTTATGATCTCTGGACGTGGAAACTTTGGGGGACAGTTACAAAAATTCCGCCAGAGGCGTGTACACCAGGGAGAAGGCACAGATTCGACCCCTCTCCCTGGCGTACACCTAATGTATCCCCTGCCCAACCAATTGGGGGGCTCGGCTAAGCAGGGAGGAGGTGTGGCCTCCTCTCACGCCTCATTTATCATGCAGGCGTAAATATCATGATCCAATTATAAATCCGTCTGGCCAATTTGACTACGAGATGTGCGCCTCTTCAAAAATTTGGGGCAAATACTCTGTCACGGTGAGGTGCAGAGCTCGAAATAGAAAATGTGAGGTCTTCTACCTGCAAAGTTAATCTGGAGCAGCAGATCATGCCGAAACCGAAACACAACCTGCGAGTGCCAGAGACCCGCTGAATAAATCTAACGCACGCAGCGACAGAACGTGAACGGATGACGAGCAATGAAATGTCAGCACCTGAGATGTGGGATTATTCGGGGGAGGAAATTGACTCTGTAAGTGATTTAATTGAGTAAAACAGTTTAATATTTAGTTATGTAGAAATCAATTACCAAATGATCTCCCCCTAAATGTCAGTGATCATGACAGACGCCGAGCGGAAGAGCGACTGATCTACCTCGCCGGTTGTTTGCCTCCGATGCTGGGTGATGATACAACCATGTGTGCACTATGCTATACATATAATGGACAGATGGCGGCAATTCTTCACATTTACACAGTTTCCCAGGCTTCTCAATCACAATTATCATCATTCTAGCCATAATTGTTAACCATTATATGGTGCCAACATAAAAAAAATGTACATGCAAAGCCAAGGCCATAAAAGCTTAGTTAACAAAAAGACAACCTTTCAAATAAACTGATGCCAGAAAGTGCCAAAGATTTGTAATTTACTTCTATATATAAAAAAAAAAAAATCTCAAGATTTCCAGTACTTATCATCTGCTTTATGTCCTGCAGGAAGTGGTGTATTCTTTCCAGTCTGACACATTACTCTTTGCTGCCACCTCAGTCAATGTCAGGAACAGTCCAGAGCAGTAACAATCCCCATAGAAAACCTCTCCTGCTCTCCAGACTGGAAAGAAATAATTTCCTGCAGGGCATGCAGCAGCTGATAAGTATTTGAAGACTCAAGAATTTAAGTCATTTATGTAAAATTACAAATCCATTTAAATGGATTGTTTCAGGATTAGAAAGCTGTTTCCATCCAAAAACAGCAGTACTCGTCATCAGATTTTGTCTGGTATTACAATTTAGCTCTGTTAGGTTGCAATACCACACATAAACTGAGGACAAGAGTGGTGCTGTTTTTAGAAGAAAGTAGCCATGTACTCCAACCCAGACCCCTTTTTCGTTAATGCCCAGGGAGGGGGTGGGTGAAAACAATAACATTTACTTACCTACCTGGCAGCGCTGCCCTGTGCATTCAGTCACTTCCCTGCCTTCAGATGAGACAGGTCCACTCAACCAAACAGAGTCTGTAGTGGTGTCCCGCCTCTGCTGCTGATTGGCTGAGCGGGCCAACAGTCCTGTCCCAAGACCAAGAAGCGACCGGATATCGGGAGACCAGAGCGGCACAATGCAGGCAGCAGAGCTGGAGCCAGGGAGGTAAGTGGATTTATGGTTTTCAGCCACTTTTATTGCCAAAAAAAGTGGTCCTGGCCAGAGAACCCCTTTAATGCTTCATTTGCGGAATGAAAAGTTTATAAAAAAAAAATAAAAAAAATCTATAGCTTAACAAATGGCATCCATCATCCATGATCCACTAACCACAGGACCCAAAGGACTCTGGAAGCTGTGCGATCATAGTCATCATTAAGAAAAAATCTGATTGTCAATTGCCGCAACCTTGTGAAACTGAATGGGACCCGCAGGATGCAAAAAAGTGTACACAGACTTGGTAAAAAAAAAAAAAAAAAAAAAATTTAAAAAACTAAAATTACACACATCTCTCCACGAGTACTAACTAAGCAGACAGCTGGATACATATCAATGAAAGCATTCAGAACATACTTTTGTTGCCAGTATCTTTTTATTCTCATTGAAAAAAAAAAAAAAAAAAAAACCTTATTAGGGCTGCAAATGGTGTCAAAGGGGCGGAGCCTATTTTCCCCTCAACGTGCTATATGCCCGCCCCCTGCATAATCAGTCACATACAGTGCCTACAGCACAGAGAAGTGTAGCAGTGCTAGGGTTCAGGGAATACTAGGCAGGGAATACTAGGCTCCGCCTCTTTGACTTCATTCACAGGCAAATTAAGGTGTTTTTAATAAACACACCGACACAGCAACAAAATGTTCTGAATGCTTTGACTGATTTCTAACCAGTGTTTCCACCAGCTTTGTAAACTGTCAGGAGGTTACAGATTCGCTTTAAATTTGCACATATAGCACAGACAACGTGTTTCAAGGTTACACAACCTCTTCCTCAGGGCCAGTCTATTTATATAATACAGTGACAGTTATTTAGATACTTAAAGAAATGGGAAGACCAGGATGAACACCTGTGATTTTCTGGAAGTAGCAGCAAAGGTCTCTGATCTCGCACTGTTTTTATTTCCCGTATCCAGTTCTCAGTCTGGGATGGAGTCCTATAAACCTACCTGGTTCCCCCTTCCCTGCAGGACCGGTTGGAACATCCTGAGCCTGATCTGTGAAGCCTCGGCTACTCAGATGGAAAATTGCCTGCTGCTGTTCTCATTAACTCTAATTCAGATGCTAATTGAGTTCAACCTACTGCATAAAAGGGGCCCATTCCGATCCTATGACTGTAGGCGGATCAATGGCGCACCGGCGGAGGAATATCCTGCTAAACACAAGGCAGCTTAGGCATGGGGGCTCCAGCGTATGGGCTACAAATACACGGAGCCTGTAATGTATGCATGTACTTCAGCTGAAGACAGTATAGCTTTTTATAAGATCACGGATATAATTCAGGCAGGTCAAGGAGCATGTTTGGGGTGTCTAGTCCAAGTTTTCTTAGTTTCTGTTTAGCTGAATACATACCAGAACAGAACCAAATGACGCTTCACACCCTGCATGAGTTTATATGACCGGAGAAAATGAGCCAATGAGGGATGATGGAGAGAGGACAAGAACTACTTCCTGTTTTAGTAACCTGAAAGCGACAAGCATGCAAATTGGCTTCATAAAAGTAAGAAGGACCACAAATCCTGTCCATAGGGATTTCCAGCAAGGTCAACTTTTTTGGGGAAAAGTGATGTTTTAACTTAAAGGGAGAGCAGGAAAGATCCTACTTTTTCTACTCTCCAGTTGCAAACAACTTCCGCAGATGAGAGGGGGGAGGGAACATGTTTTGGCCAGGGACCAATAGCTGCCCGATGTTATGGCAATGCCCCCAGCCCCCGAAACTTGCTCTTACCCTTCTCTCGCCTGCGGAAGTTACTTGCATGGACGGGTGGGAAGGAGGAGTGGAGTGGTCGGTGAGCAGAAAAGGTAGGACCTCTCCTGCTTTCCGGATATCCCCTTTAATGGGATAATACACCAGTTGGATTACTGCATAGAGGGCGTTCTTGTGTAAGGTATGCCATCTTTAGTATCTTCTTTGGCTGCTTTGTTGCCTATGAAACCTATTTGTATTCCATATTCAAATGATCTGTTAGGTGCCCTGGGGGCGTGACTATCTGTTGGTCCATCGCTATGCTTGCTGCCAACACCTCCCATCTTCTCCTCTAGTCACAGCTAACAAAGTGGCAGCTTCAGTCTCTTTACTGTCACAGCACTTTACATAGAAACAACTCTTTCTTAGGTGTGGCTAGGAGAAGGAGATAGAAACGGTGTGGGACAGGCATAGTCACCGACAGATAGTCACTTCCTGCTGCACCCAACAGCTCATATCCATGCTGCTCTATCTAGGTTTAGAAGTCCTAATCAGTAATATGGAGATGTCTGTCAATCATTCAGTAGGACCACCCACTGGACTCCTATATTATACTACAAATCAGTCAGCTCAGCTCCTCCTCCTGTAAAACATGTTGTCAGTAGAATGAACTCCTCTTTTATGGTGTTCGATTTCCTTTAAAGGGGTTATCCGGCATTAGCAATTTTTTCCTATATAGCTGTGGTCATATAGAAAAAAAAAATTAAACATCCTATTCTTACCTGTCCCTGCTCCCTCAGCGTCCTTCTGGTGGTCGTGTCTACTACATCTCGTCTCGGGAGCGACAGACCACTCATTACTGACAAACGGGACAGCAACGTGGCCTAGTTTTGGCTGAGCGGGCTGTCACTCTTAAGATGAATCTGTCATGGAGGAGGAGTGACTGCAGTCAGCGGAGGACAACATAGACACCACCTGCAGGACACCGGGGAAAGCGTGGACAGTAGAGATGAGCGAACCGGGTTCGGGTTTGAGTCCATCTGAACCCGATCGTTCGGTATTTGATTAGCGGTGGCTGCTGAACTTGGATAAAGCCCTAAGGTTGTCTGGAAAACATGGATACAGCCAATGACTATATCCATGTTTTCCACATAGCCTTAGGGCTTTATCCAACTTCAGCAGCCCCCGTTAATCAAATGCCGAACGATCGGGTTCGGATGGACTCCAGCATGCTCCAGGTTCGCTCATCTCTAGTGGACAGGTAAGCATAGGAGGTCTATATTCCATTTGACCCCAGCTATATAGGAAATATTTGCCAACGTTGGACAATCCCTTTAAGCGGTCCTCCAAGTTACTTATTTACAAGCAGAAGCAAGAAGGCGGCCCACTTCCACTTATTTGACACATGGCTGGGAAAATTTATCAACACTGTTTAAAATTTAGACGGCATAAAATTAAGGGAGACCGGCAGAAGATGAGGCAAATTTATTCACAATGGCCGTGTGATAGACAGGAACTTTACATTATGATACTCCCTGGTTGGCTTACTTGGCCAAAAAATATGGAGGGCACCAATAATAAATCAGGCACGCTTTGCTTTTCTAAACCTGCCCAGGACTCGGCAAGATAAAAACGCCAAGTCCTGTCAGACGAAAAAACAGGAAATCCCGCCTTGAAGGAATCCGATTACAGAAGATAAGGTTGCGCCATTCTGTTGAACCATTCCATAGACAGGCACCACATAAAAGCCAATTTAGCCCTGTTAAATTACCAGAGAGGAGTGCGAGCGGAATATACTGCCAGATAAAGCTCCCCGATTGTGAGGAGGATCTGATTTGCAGAGCATTAATATATATGAGAGGCAAAGCATATTGTCATAAAGCTGTTAGCAAGAGAAATATGATTTATGAGCCTGCAAAATTCTTATTAACAGGGCAGAGCCATAGCGATGGGTTAAATATATTTTTTATTCCATGGTTCCATACCAGCAATGCTCTAGCAAGGAAATCTGGCGGTGACAGGAATATTGATTTATAGTGGGCTGTTTCACATGACGGGGATTTTTTTTTTTTACTTCTCTTGCAATCAAGGCCGGGATTTCAGGTAGCGGGGATATTTGCTTTAGGAAGGAAA
Source organism: Dendropsophus ebraccatus (assembly GCF_027789765.1). Classification (NCBI taxonomy): domain Eukaryota; kingdom Metazoa; phylum Chordata; class Amphibia; order Anura; family Hylidae; genus Dendropsophus; species Dendropsophus ebraccatus. The sequence continues at coordinate 22,057,786 of NC_091457.1, read as the reverse complement.
TCAGCGAAAAAACATTGGCTCATGCTTGATAACTACATATGCAGGCTGGAGAAGAAAGTCATATTGACGGGAAGGTACAGCCATATGGGGGTGGGGGGGGGGGGGAGATACAGTCATATTGACGGGAAGGTACAGCCATATGGGGGTGGGGGGGGGGAGATACAGTCATATTGACGGGAAGGTACAGCCATATGGGGGTGGGGGTGGGGGGGGGGGGGAGATACAGTCATATTGACGGGAAGGTACAGCCATATGGGGGTGGGGGTGGGGGGGGGGGAGATACAGTCATATTGACGGGAAGGTACAGCCATATGGGGGGGGGGGGATACAGTCATATTGACGGGGAGGTACAGCCATATGGGGGTGATACAGCCATATAGGGCTGGGGGGGTGGGGGATACAGTCATATTGACGGGGAGGTACAGCCATCTTGAGGGGGTGATACAGTCATATTGACAGGGAGGTACAGCCATATGGGGGTGGGGGAAAAAAACAGCTGTAGGCATCAATTATACAAATGCAAGCAGACCACCCCTTAAAACGAATCTGTACCAAAGGGGACACAAAGCAGTCAGTCATTCTCTATGGGCATTGGACTCATCTCTGGTGAGTGCGCGCACGGCTTCTGACTGGAATTTCTCAGCAGCGGAACAAGGTCCGGGTCCGGGACTTCGAGGAAGGGGTAAGTATAAGGGGCTGATAGGCTTCCTTTAAAAGTACCTGTCATGGCGGTTCTGGATCAGCGGCGAGTTCCTCTGTAAGGCTGGGTTCACACTACGTATATTTCAGTCAGTATTGCAACCAAAACCAGGAGTAGATTAAAAACACAGAAAGGCTCTGTTCACACAATGGTGAAATTGAGTGGATGGCCGCCATATAACAGTAAATAACGGCCATTATTTCAATATAACAGCCGTTGTTTTAAAATAACAGCAAATATTTGCCATTATATAGCGGCCATCCACTCAATTTCAACATTGTGTGAACAGATCCTGTGTTTTTAATCCACTCCTGGTTTTGGTTGCAATATGAGAACCACAATATTGACTGAAATATACGTAGTGTGAACCCAGTCTTAATCTGGAAGATCGGGTCTCAATGGATATGGACATGCAAGGAGACCAAAATGTGTTCAATACCCGTTGTACCAATGGTGATCGCACACATTATGGTATTATTGTGTGTTTAAGGGGGCAGTCATTACAGGTACACTTTTAAGTTTTTTTTGTTTTTTTTTGCCTCATCTCCAAACTCTTATTTTTTCTGTCAAACGAGCCATACGAGGGCTTGTTTTTTGCAGGACCAAATATACTTTTTAATGAAATTCCTCATATCATGTAATGTAATGCAAAGCAACAATATTTGTGGGGTTGTTTACTTCCTTTTAGAAAACTTGTGCATTGCCCCTTTGATTTTTTTTATTTAGATTTTTTTCATCTAAAGAGCAGTCTGAAGGCTTTTTTCCTGCAACAATCTCTAGTTTTTATTATCCTCATTTTGGGGTAAATGGGACTTTTTGAATCATTATTTTTGTGTGAAATCTATGCTTAGTAGGATGTGATGTGACCAAAAATACACAAATTCTGGGCACCCTGTATTAATTATCTATTTATAAAGTTTACCATACTGAATAAATAACTATAATTTAAAGGGGTTTTCCAGGATAGGGTATCAATAGCTGATCAAAGTCGGACCTGCAGATTAGCTGTTCAGCCCTGGGTAGGGGTGTTGCCAGGATGCTACAGCCTCAGCCCATAGTGAAGTAGAAAAAAAGAAGTGGCTGCAGTATCTTCGCTGTTTCCGGATCCATCCTCTGTGCACTGCAAGCAAGAAATAGCCAAACGACAAGGGAGACGGATTCAAGCATCCCACCCCTCAACTATTGATAACTTATCCTATGGATCAATATTTCTTCCAGAGAAAACCCCTTTTAAAAGAAGTCCATCCATTAGAAAAAAAATTAAAATCACGGGCAGGGGTGGGTCGACATAATAAACAATCTATACTTACCAGCCCCGGTGCCTCCATCCCTGCAAATTCATGACCCAGCTGATGAATGCCCCGCTCAGCCAGTCAGTGATCGGGGCAGGACACCACTGCCGCCACTGACTGAACAGGCTATCTCCCACCCTTTCCTGCCGCGTTAAGTCATAGTAAGAAATGGAAAGATAATGACATCCGGCGGGGTCCAGGAGCTCCATGATGCGCTACTGCAAGGGCATGGGGACCAGTAAGTATAGGTAGATATAAGTATCTTTATTATGTTCCCCCAACTCCCTGCCGGTCCTGTAATTAATAATTTGGCTTAACTTCTCCTTCCATATGTCACATTACTATTATTAATATTTTATTTTTTTATTATAGTTTTAGTTTAAAAAAAAAAAAAAAAAAAAAAAGATTTTGATAAACATGGCAATTTGAATTATTTTTTTTTTTTGATGATTCTTTTGATGCCTGTAATGGATCACTTGTACAACACACTGCAATTATAATGTAATGTAATGCAATGTACTGTCACATTGCCATGGGTGTAATAGGAGAATAGATGACAGCTAGCACCCAGTGTGAAATGAGGATAGGTAATGTATCTTACTAATGACACTTCAACACTCAAAACAAAAATACCAAGTTACCGGATAGCCTCCGAGACATAAATAAAGGGGTTTTCCAGGAAATCCAGATTGACTGATGACCAAACATGTGGAGAGGCCATCACTAACCGGGGGGTGCCGCACTACACAGTGAACCGGGGTCAAAAGCTGTTGGCTCTGTTAACGGTGTAGTGGCCAGGTCTGGTTACTGCAGCATAGATGCCATTAACGTGAACAGGAGCCGAGCTGCAGTTATGTGTTGCTATCACTACAAAGTGAACAGAGCCACATGCTTCAGACCCCCGTTCACTGTATAGTGCTGGTGTTGAACAGCCGATTGGTGGGAAGTGTCTGGTGGTGGCTCCTCGCCTGTGGATAGGCCATTAATCTGGTTTTCTCAGAAATCCAATTAAACTTACTTGAGATGTAATTCAAAATCTCCAATAAAAAACAAACAAACACTCACATGGGATAGGAGGCAAGATAATTTAAAGGAGAAGTCCACCCTAGATGAAAAATAGGCTACAGGCAGCCAAGAGGGAGCCAGGAACAGTAAGGTAAGTACTAAAGTACTTATTAAAAAATAATAAATAATAAAAACCTTTAGATGACCTCTAAAGTTCAGCAAGTCCAGTGGCTCGGTGCTTGGTATATTGTGCACATAAATACTCGGTAACAAGAAGGATTGTATTTACCGGATGACTCATCTCTAACTCCGGGTAAATGAACTATACTACAGGATAAAGCAATTACTGAACAGAAAATTGTTCTTCCTTGACTAACTCAGCAGAAAGTAGATGAAAGAAACAAGCTGCAGAGGTTATTACTAACTATACACCTGCACATTGCTCATCTCTATGGACAAAGTCACTGCTGAGGTACAACCTGCGGTCCCAGATGTGACATCAGCCCAGGTAAAACGCTCACTCAGCGCCTCTTACCTGGATGAACTATCTTCCGGCTTCTGTATTTAATAAGGAATAATGCTGACTGTATACAGAGGACAAGAACTTCCATACAGAAAGTATTCATGGTATGTAAGTGGGACTCAAGGAGAATTCTGGGAAGTCAGATATGCAAAGCAGCTTTCCAGTGCCACCTTATAAATAAAAATAAAAGTAAGATACTTCCCAACCCCCATCCCACTGCAGCTCCCAAGTCCGCCTGCTTCAGAGATAAGAGCTCAGAGCAGAACCCATCCACGGCCAATCACTAGATAAAGCAGTGTCCCATAGGCAGCAATTGGCCAAGCAGACAGGTTCTGCTCCGAGCTCTCGTCTTGAAAGCAGGAAGAGGACTGGGCAGTAGACGACACGGGACGGGATTGAGAAGTATAGCTTCTTAAATGCTCCAGCAATCTAAGGGTCCCCTTATGCTGCGTTTACACGTAACGATTACCATGCGAATTTGCGCGATAATGTTCGACTTCGAACGATAATCATACGTGTAAACGCAGCGAACGATCAAACGACGAGCGAGAATTCGTTCATTTTGATCTTTGAACATGTTCTCAAATAGTCGTTCATCGTTCGCTAAAAATTCGCAGATCGTCCCATGTGAACAGTCGTTCGACGATTTAACCAATGATAGGCTTAAGAGATCGCAAAACGATCGCCAAACGAATTTTCCGTACGATATATCGTACCGTCTAAACGCTGATCATTAGGAGAAAAAACAAACGGTACTCCGACATCGTACTCCGTTAATCGTACGATCGGGCCAATTATTGTTTTGTGTAAACGCAGCATTACACAGAGCAATTTTTAACAATTAGCGACTAACGATAAACAATCGCAAACGAGATTGTTTATCGTCAACCTGAAACCGTTCACCATATTACATAGAACGATAATCGTTAGATACGATCGTTACGATGATCGTTATTGTGATCATTTATTTCTTCTGATCCCAGCAAAACAAGAAATACTGTATTTTCCTGCGTATAAGACTACTTTTTAACCCAGGAAAATCTTCTCAAACGTCTTATATCTGTCGTTGCCGCATACGGTGAGGGGAGCTCAAAGATGGCCGCATCCCCACCATGTGGCAAGCGTATGAAGGGCAGAGCAAGCTGCAGGCATTCGGGGTATGGAAATAAGATACGGTAGAGTGGCGCTGTGCCCAGAAAAACACACCTCTCTCACCCATCTAGCCCGCCCTTGCATCCTACCGGTATGGGCCCTATTCCACCGGACGATTATCGTTCAGATTATCGTTAAATCGTTTGAATCTAAACGATAATCGGTCGGTTGAAATGCAGTTAACGATTAACGACCGAACGAGAAATCGTTGATCGCTTTACAAGACCTGGACCTATTTTTATCGTTGCTCGTTCGCAAAACGTTCGCATTGAATAAGACATCGTTCGGTCGTTCGCAATAGCGAATAAATAACGACGAAAACGATTATGCAAACGATAATCGTCCGGTGGAATAGGGCCCTATGACTGTACCTCCTCCTCCGCCTCTCAGATCTCCCTGTTGTCTGATGTTTATTAATTTTTGGGTTGCATTTGGTTAATTTTTGGTTTGCATTGGAAGGAGGGTAGTTTTATACGGAGAGTATATCCCAAACGCTATATTTTGACTAGAAAAGTTGGGGGTCGTCTTATACGCCAGAAAATATGGTAGTGCTGGACTGGACAAAATGTGGTCACCGACTTATCATGGTGACTACAATTTCCGCCACCAATGACCAATTCTTGCTTCCTGTATTCATCAGCCAGATGCTTCTACCCAAATGCAAATGTAGAGAGCTAAATATTGTCATACATGACATTGGATCCAACTCCCTGCAGAAGTCGTCACAGACTGTTTCTGATGGGCTGAGAAAAGATGCAGCTGCCGCCATATGCTTCCCTCATGCAATTCTATAAGCGTCTATATGTAAAGAGAGAGAAAACTATAACACTATGAGACTGGCGCAACTTAAGCATGCTCGAGTCCAATCGTGCAGCATTTGGGTAAAGAAGCTGGATGCCGCCCTAGGGAGTCCGAGAAAGAATCAAAAACAAAGCTTGCTGTTTTCTCGGAAGACGACTTCAGAGAAAACAACGGCGGTGAACATGTGTAGAATCTATACCTGCTATAATAAGTGATCGTACATCATGATGCTCTTCCTCCTCCATGTCCTGCACTGTTTGACATGCACAGATAACCGCTTCTGGTTCAGCAGACGCAGGGGGGATTTGGTGGTAGAGTTCAGGAAGAGTAATAAACTAATGAGGGGCCGGTGTAATGAGGCAGAACACACTGGAGATCCACAGGGGGGCCCTGCGGAGCAGAGTACCAATCATCTCTAGGAGACTTGTTAGCTTGATAAGAGCATTCACCTCAAACAGAAGCCGAGACTCTAACAAAGACATGGGATTTGGACTTTTTCTTGAAAAACAGAAGTCACGTCAAGCATGGTTACACTACAAGAAAGCTTTCTAAATTGGTTTTCTGGGGACTTCAACTCAACACAAACAAAAGGAAACAGTGAAGGCAACATATAAGAAGTGGGGGTCTCACCTGCATAGGTGTGGTACTAAGTAGATTAGAAAAAGCTGCCGACAAACCAGCTCATAGACGGCTACTAAACAATAGTAAGAAAAAATATTAAAACTATTCTGTACCCACAATCTGACGCCCCTCAAAACCGCTTGTACCTTCGGATAGCTGCTTTTAATCCAAGATCCGTCCTAAAGGTCCGTTCGGCAGGTGATGCAGATATTTTTCTAAAAACAACTTCTAACCCTTTGAGGACCAGGCCCAAAATGACCCAGTGGACCGCGCAAATTTTGATCTTAGTGTTTTCGTTTTTACCTCCTCCCCTTCTAAGAGCTCTAGCACTCTCAGTTTTCTATCTACAAGGCCATGTAAGTGCTTGTTTTTTACAGGAATAGTTGTACTGTGTAATGGCGTCATTCATTTTACCATAACATGTATGATGGAATTCCAAATATATTATTTATGAAGATATAAATTGGTGAAATCGTAAGAAAGAATGCAATATGGTAACGTTTGGGGGGTTCCTGTGTCTATGTAATGCACTATATGGTAAAAGCGACATGATACCATTACTCTATAGGTCAGTCCGAACACAACCATATGCAGGTTACACAGATTCTCTAATGTAATTTTTTTTTTTTTAATGAAATCCTTTTTTTTGGCAATTAAATATAAATAAAATGGGACTATTGTGACACTTATAACAGTTTTATTTTTTCACCTACGGGGCTGTTTGGGGTGTCATTTTTCCGCCATGATCTCTAGTTTTTATTAATACCATATTTGTGAAGATCAGACGTTTTGATCACTTTTTATTGATTTTTTTAAATATATAATGTAACATAAAAAATCGGTAATCCGCACATTTTTTTCCCTCTTTTCGTGTACGCCGTTTACCGATCACAATGACGCTTGTTATATTTTAATAGATCGGACAATTACGCACGCTACGGTATATTATATGTTTATCTATTTATTTTTATATGTTTTATTTATATAATAGGATAGGGGGGGTTATTTCAACTTTTATTGGGGGAGGGGTTTTGGGGTAGTGTAATAGTGTTTTGAACTTCTTTTTTTTTTTTACACATTTGAAGTCCCTTTGGGGGACTTGTACATACACTAGTTTGATTTCTACACTGATGAATGCTATGCCATAGGCACAGCATTGATCAGTGTTATCGGCGATCTGCTCATTGAGCCTGCCTGTGCAGGCTCAGTGTAGCAGATCGCCGATCGGACCGCACGGAGGCAGGCGAGAGACCTCCGGCGGTCCGTTTCAATAATCGGGACCCCCGCAGTGTAAGTGCGGTAAGTGACAGGGGACTCCCCCTGTCACTTACACTTAAACGCAGAGATCGCATCGTTTAAGGGGTTAATGACACGCGGCAGCGAGATCGCTGCAGCGTATCATTACCGGTGAGGCCCCCACCTCCTATGAAGCGCGCTCCGCTCCGAAGCGCGCTTAATAGCGGGAGAAACACCCAGGACGTAGAGTTACGTCCAGGGTCGTCTGGGGACAGACTTCCATGACGTAACCCTACGTCCTGGGTCGTCTAGGGGTTAAACTTGTAGCCCTGTGTCAAATTGGCGTGGCCTAGAGTGTCTGTTCCTCCTCCCCTCTTCATCATTAGGAATGCCCCTGGGTATGATTTCTCTTAATCACCACTTGTCTGAACACTGCACATGGGCCAGCATATGTGATATGATCCAGCATATGTGCAGTGTTTAGACAAGTGATGAATAGGAGAAATCCTGCCTATGGCTGTTCCAAATGGTGAAAGGGGCGGAGAGGACAGCTATGAGACTGTACAAGCTGTTTGAGGGAGGGGGCAGATTGTGGGTACAGAGTTGTTATAAAGACACGGGCAGAATTATCAGGCAAAAAGACATTGAAAAATATTATATCCAGGCCACATGTCTAATAAAGTGAATGAGGCTTTAGCACCATTTAATTTCATGCTGTTTAAAGGACGAGTCATTAAGGCAGTGCCCAGTGGCTTTAATAGAGAGATTTCTCCCTGTTTAAGTATAGGGACAGATCTATCAATCAAGGCTGGAGGGGCAGGCCAAAGCCTCCGGGGACAGCCTCAATGATTAATAGTTCAGGCAGCATGAAAGTGATGGCAGGTTCTCTTTAAGGCTCTTAACTTGGTGGACTTACTTGGTGGGTAACAGGTTAATGAGGAAGTTCTTCAAAACTGCAAAAAAATTCTAACAAATATCAAAAATGAGCATTTCAGTGGCACGGACAAAGTTAATACGGCTCGGAAAAGGACGATACTCCTGACTTCTTATATTTATGGGAGACTAACCTGTGTTTATGCAGGGAGGATGTGAAACATACGGCTAGGGAGGGTTCAATTAAAGCAAAGCCCGGTAGTCCTATAAATTTTTGGCGTTAGGGCCTCTTTTGTTTCTAATCAGGGATTTGTTTATAAAGTCAGTCTACTGTATACACCGATGCCAGGTTTTATTGGCTCCTTTCACAATAGCTATAATTCACATTGGTATTTATTCCCATTTATTCATTCGGAAAGGTTGCCTCTACTTTTTATGGCAGTTAAAGGTTAATGAAGGGAGGAATGAAGCTCTTGTGAGAAATGGCGCTGTTTATGAGACCCCAGTGTTCCAACATGTCCATAAATCAACACGGAAATTAATGTTTGTCGAAGGATAAAGATGAAGCTTGGCTCTATTACGTTTCCTAACTTCCCTCCTTGTTCGGCTATGAACAGGCCCTAGATTTCCGGTCTAATGAACTTTTGTACAAGACGACATGCAATTTGACGCCATATAAAATTCTATATATCTTTTTAACATGTACGATGAAAGCTAGATGGGTCTAGCCATTGGCGGTGCATCGTGTCTCTTTAGATTAGCCCATGTTGAAAATCTACTGAAGATTTAAACCATTTTGAACCAAAAAAATTACAACACGTCCGATCTTTGCATTAACCCAACAAGAACTGTAGACTCAGCCAACCACAGGTCACAGTGGTGACCACCTTCCCCAAACCCTGAAGCTTCTGATGCTTGGCTAGTGACTGGGGGAATGGGCAGTTCAGGGGTCGATGCAGAGAAGAAAGTTATGTGATTGCTGGACACATTGAGCTGTGACTCTGTACTGGCCAGGACTTCATGTGTTTAATCTCTTTTTTCAACCAGCACAAGACTAAAAAGCTTTAGGAGACTGGACCTGAATTTCTGGTAAGTACAGGTTTGTTTTACAGCATAACAAAATAAATAATGTATACTGCAAACTTGCTTTATATCACATCTACAGTTGATTTGTCCAGACAAAATCCTTAAGGCTTTTTTCTTTATCATAGGGCCTGTACAACGACAAATAGGTGTGCCAGATATGCTTCACACCAAAGGCACCCAAAAGACCTCATAAGGTTTTCCCGTCCGAATCATTTGGTAAAACTAATAAAACTAATAAAAGGAAAAGTATTCTTATCTATGAGATGAGATTAGCTTTACCAAAACGCATACATAGTTATACAGAACCACTTTGGGATACATGACACTTGGCGTAATATGGAGAGCTATAGGGTAACGTGTGAGATGAACAACCCCCAAAGAAACAACACATCTTGTACTGGCCATGCTCCGTCAAACATTAAGCCAATTGCCCTTTAGATCATTACAAGAATCAATGCTCCCTTTAGGACCATAAAGGGCAACTGTCAATCCTAAGGCAAACGCAATCCATGGCCGCCTCGTATGATATCGTGTCTGCATGTACGCATTCATTAACATAAGCAGTTGTAGGTCTGGTGGGGCTCTGGTCTGGCTTTAGGGGTCCTGTGAAAAACCTTGCTCATCCAGCAGTAGCCCTGAAGCCGAAATCTCATAGATTCACTAACTAAGTATATGCGTGTTTGTATTATAGGGTTCGCTTCAGTAAGACTTGATTACGAAAGCCGAGAAACCTTTTTACTTAAGCAAATAATTGGCAATTATTTGGTAATGGTCACATGAACGTGGGGACAATAACGTCGTGCTTATGCTTTTTAGACCCAAGGTTGTTGAGCTTATTGGATTAGTACTAACATGTACTGACTGTTAAGGGCCTTTTACACTGTTAAGGCCCATTATCGTCCAGGGGCATTGCTAGAAACGATAATTGGCCCGTGTAAAAGTGACCCTGATCAGCTAAGGACAGGGAGAAAGCCCGATCATTAGCTGATCGTGTATTTGGAGCTTGTTTCAAAATTTATTGTTACCATCCACATCTGGTAACAGATGCCAGATCACAGCAGTACATACTTACCTAGTGGGCTACAGTTGTGATCCAGCTTGCTGTTCTCTGGCTCTTCCAATCAGCCACTGTATCTTCAGACCGCCTCCTTTTCCAGAATGATTGACAACCGGAGGGCAGGGAGCTTGAAGATGCAGCGGCTGGACGGGAGTGCCAGATGACAGGTAAGTATGTTTGATATGCTGTGGAGTCCAGTAGCACTAGATAGCCCCTTGATGAACACGGAGGCAGATGTACTCTGGAGCCCACTATCTCGGCAAGTGGGTGTACAACCTGGAGAAAGATGAATCCAAAAGTCAAGTCAAGTATACTTGACAAAGACTCACAGAGTCGAAACGGCATATTTAAAAAAAAAAAAAAAAAAAGGATTTGAAGATTTCTATCTACTTTGGATGCTGTTAGATTCATCTTACTACAGGTAAGTACGTATCTTGCTGATGGGCGTTCGTCTGCAGCCCCCGCGGCTGACAAATCTTTCAATGTAGAAGGACCCTCAGCTAAATTAGACACTGAAGTAGTTAACAAATCTCTATAACGTTCTGGTACCAGTTAATTTGACAACATAATTTTTTTTTTTCTTCCATAACAATTTTTTTAACATCCCAATCTTGACTTGCTTGGGTGTAGAATAATAATACTATATACTTCAACTGTATTCACAGCTGACATAATAAACTACAGTGTATAAAAGCAGAAGAAAAGGATTGTATGGCAGCACAATGAAAAACACTTAAATAAAACGCTACTCCGCAGAATGCTTAAAGTTTTTCGAAATGATACGTTTCCCACATTGGAGTACTCCTGACCTGCTTCTAGCTGGAAAAGATCAATATTCTCCACGGCCAACTCCAACTTCACTGTCAGAGCTATGGATAGGACCTCATTTGGAGTGTCAACCTTCAGGGTCAGGCATTAAACTCAGAATGAGGATAGAAAATCAATAGCATGCCATGAATGTGAAGCAAAACTCTACGGTCTGATTGTAGGGAATGTAATTGGTCTAAGGGGCCAAATTCATAGCAGCGATAGAAAAAGGACAGTATAAAAATAGAAAGCATATAAATATGACTGTTCTGACCCAACCACGTCGTAGACCCGGCTTCATGATCACATCACCAAGAACGAACTAACTATTTCATAAAAGGTTAATAAATTAGAAAGCAAAAGGTACCGAAATCCAACCCCAAGAAGGTCAAGGGTCAACAATCAAAGCGTATGTAGCCATTTGTTAACTCATTTTCGGCCTACGCTTCTATCCATTCATCATAGCAACAGTACAGAATATATAAGACATAGACAATAACCAGAAGAAAGGATTTCATAATTCATAGCTACAACACAGTTTTCGAGACTGTCAAGCACCAAAAATTCCCCATAACAACCAATTAGAACTGTTGTCTAGAGCGGAATCATGTATGTCAAGCCTCAGGAGCATTAATAATCTCTCACCGGCAACTGGGTTTGTGCTCTGTGCGACTATGAATACAAAAAAAAAAAATTATAAAGAAAAATAAAAAAAATAAAAAAAACTGAAAAAAACAAAAATACATATAGAACATAGGAGGAATAGTACAAGGACACCGGGAAGCACTCCATGTCCTCACAAAGAACACAGAGCCGTGACGACTGAGACGAGAGCAATAAACCAAGGACGGTGGGACAAGTCAGCCATGGCGACAGAACAAAACAGCGGTGCGCTTGTAGGCACACAGACAATAACATACAGCCAAACCACATACTTTACACCTGAGAGGTCTGCTATATAAATAAACATGTGTATACCCTATTCAACATTTATGCATGTAATACATATTGATGGCTAGAGCACAGCACACTCAAGCGGCAAGTTTCACACGGAAGTGGCAACACTTGCCGTAGGTATTAGACACGTCAAAAGAATTTATGCCAAACATTTTCTGCTAAATAAAAAAAAAAAGGTGATGGGCTGAAAAATTATATGGCTAAAAAAAAAGAGGGGGAAAAAATGGATACTCACCTCTCTGATCCCTCACAGCTGTCATCCAGATGGTTATCGATCAGTGCTTCCTCCTTGGCCCTGTGACCTGTTGTCTCTGCAGGAACTGCCTCACTCAGCCAATTACTGGCCAAGGCGGGACACCACTGCTTCCAGTCATTGGCTGAATGGATGACTAACAGGACCAAGGAAGTAGTGGTAACTGGAAGCCATCCAGATGACAGTTGCGGGAGATCAATAGAGTACCACTTTATTTTATTTATTTTTTCCAGTGGTTCCTGATATACAATTTTTTTTCTTTACTTACCAGCTCTAGCTGCATGCTTCTCCCTGCTCATTCTAATGGTCAGTGCAGGTCCGAACAACCAGACTGTGTTTCTGTGACCATGGTCACTTTCTTCCAGAAAGTCCCACACTTGTCCTCAGGTGAGGTTTTGCACCTCATCTTCACTGAATTGTAAAACATCACCTGAGGGCAAGCGTGATACTGTTTTTGCAACAATGTCGCTCCCCCCCCCCCCTCATCCTGGATAAACCCTTTAAAAAAGGGGCTCTCCCTAAAGGGGTAGTCCACTCTGGAAAAATACATGTTAAACCATTCCCTCTCCTGGAGACTAACATGTCATTCCATACATGTCACTACCTTTTCTCTCTCCTACTCCCAGTTCTGAACCTGCTGCTTTCTGCTGAAGTCACAAAAAACTGTGTGTGAGCTGTTCACTCTGTCTCCCCTCCCTTCAGAAACAGCTCATGTAAACCGTATCCCCGGTCGGCTGTTTTTGCACTCTGAGGTAGGCAGGGTTAATTAAAGTGAGGTCACAAGTACCTTAACTATAGATTAACCGTCCCTGGCCAAAGAGATACCTGGCCAGGGACATTACTTACATAAAGAAGGGAGGGAGAGGATGGGGATATGGAGAGAACAGCTAATACAAAATTTTCTGTGTCTTCAGCACAAAGCAGCAACTGAGGACTGGGGGAAGGAGACTGATTGCATAAAAATGAGTATGGAACAAATTGTTAATCTCCAGGAGAGGGTATACATATTTTATACTCAAGTGGAATAACCCTGTAAAACCTTGAAGGGAACCTGTCACCAAAACAATGCTATCTATTCTATCATCACCATGTTATAGAGCAGGAAGAACTGAGCAGATTGATATATAACTCTGTGGGAAAAGATTCAGTATAACTTGTAACATGTTGATTAAAATCCCTGCTCATTCAGTGATAAGGAGTCCAGTGGGCGGTGTCACTCAGGGGACTGGACTCTTTAGCATAGATTTCAATCAATAAAGTACAGGCTACACTAAATCTTTTCCTATAAAGATATATATCAATCTGCTCAGCTCCTTCTGCTCTATAACATGAAGCTGATAGCTTGAGTAGCATTTTCATGATGACATGTTCCCTTTAAGGTAATTTTCAGCCTCCCACTGTAATTCTGTGACAAAGCAGTCAAGGACGAGACTATAATTTAGCAAACTAGTTATATTTAACTTTCAGGGAGTAAAGTGCACTGTACTCTACACGGAGGTCTCTTGGGATTGCAGATCAGTAACTATTGACTTGTCAAAAGTTCCTTTCAAAATGAGGTGTTATGATCATTTCAAGTAAGAATACATAGCAATGCCCTACTCAGCAAATCTACCTTTTTGGTTGGTCAGATTGGACGGGAGCTTGTTCTACGTGCACTTCAATAAACTGTATCCGTACGGTTCACACAAACCCTTTAAGGATTGAAGATTTAAGATGTTTCTCCTCTAATCCGGTGACCGGGCGTCAGACGTGGAACTAATTGATCTGATCAATGGGCATTTAATATGTGTAGCAAATGAGCAAAGACAAGAATAAAAAGCGTCCGGGCTGGGATGTCGGCTCTTACATTCCATAGTGCGCCCCGGTAATTGGATGTGTCCGTGTAGGCGATACATTGTGAAGCATAAAGCAAATGATTAAAACCAGAATCACGGCCATTTTCCGCCTGGTGTTAATGGATTGCTTTTAGTTAGAAAAAAAAAAAAAAAAAAAAAAACACCTGAAAATAAAATCGATAACATAGCAACAACTGATTAAAAAGAATCTGTAGTATGTTTGCTATTGATTCCTTCCTGAAAAGCATTAACAATCTTTTAAATAGGGAACTCTAATGCATTTGGTGCGCGGCATCGAACCGCAGCTGCCGAGCATGCTGGGAAACGGCGACACTCTCCCATAAGCAGAAGTCGCCTAAAATAGCAGAGGAGCGCGCCTGTCCTGCCGTTTTATTATTCATCGGAAAATCTGCTTTCATATATATTGCAGACCGTCGATATAAATATTAAATGGCACCCGCATTCATTATAAATACATTCCGCCACAATGTGGAGCTTAAATTGCTTCTGAAAGGAGAAGAGGTTAATCCCCCCCCTGAACTTTCAGGAAAACACTGTGTTGTGGGCAAGTGTGCGAGAAGGAAGTTTCACAGCAAGGTTAATGCGGAGATTAGAATCAAAAGGAAGTCTTATGTAAGGTAGAGGGAAGCAGCTGGAGGCGTCCCGTGTCATGGTGTGGGGGGGGGGGGGGGGGAGAAAAAGACAAAAGACTAGTTGTCTTTACTTTGCATCTTGTTGCTCTGCCTTAGGCCCTGTTACGCGGAAGATTATCGTGCGGAAAATCGTTATTTCGTTCGAATTTAAACGTTAATCGTCCTGTGTAGCTGCAGGCAACAATCGAACAATCGCTCGTGCGTCATTGATCGTCGATTTAGTTCTGACTCTAAAATCATCGTTAATCGTTTGCTGCAATTCCGCATTCATTTGCTAATCGTTCAGTGTAATTGTTCCTTCTTTTGCTGGAACCAGATGGAGTAAACGATCGTAGTAGCGATCGTAACTAACGACCATCCTGTGTAATTTGGTGACCGATTTCAGGTCAATGATAAACAATCTTGTTTGCGATTGTTAATTGCTAAAAAAAAAACACTACATCTAATAGAACCCTTAGGGGCCTATTCCAAGGAGCGATAATCCCTTGAATTAGCCCAATTATCGCTCCGGGGAATAGAGAGAATGATTAGGTTTTAGGTTTGAACCTAAAATCATCGGTTTCGATTTAAAAACATCATACTTTACCTATCCAGGCTGCAGGGCTTCTCCTGCGCTCCTTCTCCCAGTCCTACGCACAGTAGCAGCTTTAGAGCGGCCTGTCTGAGCTGACAGACCGCTCAGCCAATCACTGGCCGGGACCACCACGGCCAGTGATTGGCTGAGCAGTCTGTCAGTTCAGACAGGCCGCTAGAAGCTGCTGCTGCGCGCGGGACTGGGAGAAGGAGCGCAGAAGAACTGCAGCCTGGATAGGTAAAGTATGATGTTTAAACAAGGGCTGCAAGGACATGGGTAACTATGTCCCTGCAGTCCTCGCTAAATGATTATCGGGCCGTGGAATAGTCCTAGTAAATGGGCACCGATCTAGCAGATCGGTGCTTGTTTACATTGTTGATCGGGCCCTGGTCGGCCCGTAGAATAGGACCCTTAGAACACTATTACACAAAGTGATTTTTCAACGATAAACCATCTCAAACTACCACTACTGCGAACAACCTGAAATCGTTCACCCAATTACACAGAAAGATGATCGTTACTTACGATCGTTCCTGTGGTCGTCTTGTCGTCGCTATTGCGTTCGCCTCTACTGCGAACGACGTCTTAGTCAATGCGAACAGTTTGCAAACGATCAACGATAAAAATAGGTCCAAACTCTATCAGTCGTTTAATCGTTGTCTGCTATTACACTTAACGATTATCATTCAAATCAGAACGATCTAACGATATTTGGAACTATAATCGTTTCGTGTAATAAGGCCCTTACTCTTAAGTCAGCTCCAATTCATCACAAAACACCCAGTAAAGTAGGGGTCCTGGGATAGGCCTCTGCAGGAGAAATAAAGCAGCACAGCAGCCCCTTAAAGCTAGGAATATTCCATGACATATTTTACAGAGAATCCACTTTAATGGTGCGTTCACACCTACAGGATCTGCAGCTGATTTTCTGCAGCAGATTTCATTTAAATAACTGAACACAGCATCAAATCTGCTGCAGATCTGCTCCAGATCCTGTAGGTGTGAACGCACCCTAAACAGGTTTTCTGGGAAAACGAGACAGATAGGCAGGGAGGAGGGACGGAGGGGCGGTGCAAACCTAGGGCATGGGTACTCTAGGCCACACCAATTCGACAGAGGGCTGCAAGTTATAAAGTATTTTTTAGGTCAATTACTGCATCACCTGCTGAACGGACCCCAGGACAGATCTTGGATTAAAAGCAGCTATCTGACAGTACAAGCAGTTTGGCAGGGTCAGATTGTGGGTACAGAGTCACTTTAAGAATCAGCGCATTAATAAGTACTGTAAAGTCTTCTCTACAGCAGCACTGAATGCGTTTGGTGGATGTTTAGGAAGTCAGGTGGGAGTCATAACATGTATTAGAATGTCCATCTAGTGTCGTGGTCACACATGCTCAGTCTCACCACCTGGATCCTCTTATGCAAAAAGTGTTCTGTAAGAATGAGCGCCTTCTAAATGTCTTCTTCCTACCAGCACTGAATACATTTGGAGGATGTTCAGAAAGGCAATAAAAACAACACCAGGGGGAGCCATAACGAAAATGTAACAACCATATCTTGAAATAGAAGTTTTTTTTCTTAAATCGAAAAGTGGTTAAAATATAATTTGATTGAACTTGAGCTGCGGGGGCACTCCGATAACACCATGCAAGGCTAATGGGACTTTCTGTCCTACACAGAAAATAAACCATTGGACAGTTCCTGCATATATAAATTAACACTGACTGTGTTCCAAGTTCTATATTAGCGGCAATGTCTTCCTTCAGTTATTTTATGCAGCCATCCAATGCAGGATCATTAAGAACCAGAGTAATGAGTTTTAGCTTCCTCTTCAAAACTCAACAGATGTGAAGTGATAAAATCATGCCTTTCCCCTTAATCTTTTTTTTTTGGGAGAAATGGAAGAGCAGTTTTCATTGCAGTGCCTTGCTGAGCAGAGATGCAATGTGTCCCTTACACTTATAATTAAGTAACAATGCAGAGAACATGGATAAAAAACAAGATTTCTTCCAAAAAAAAAACCTTCGGGGCACTGGGGGCTTCAATTTATGGCCAGAGAATGGATTGCTGTAACGGGAGACGAAGCTCCTCCAATCTTCTACAAGGTCTAAGTCTTACAATAAATTACAAAAAGCTCCAAGGGGAAAAAATAAAAACTTTGTCCAAGAGGACTATTAATATAGATGGTACAGCACCCCAAACGACATCTGTTTGTACAATTCACGATTGGTAGTACCCGCTCGGGGCTTCTCCTTCCATGATGCAGAATTATTGGTAGGCCGCCATGGGGACAACTGCCGTAAACCCATAGGAAGAGAACAGGTCTTGCTTCATAGGGAATTCTGGTTGTAACACAATGACTCATTTACAGTTTTTTTCCCCCCTTTTGCCATGTGTTGACCACCTACTGGGTACATTATATTGCAACATAAAATGACAGCGTCGCCATAAAGTGTCGCTCAGAAGACATGGGGTCTGGGATGCATGGTGCTGTGTAAATGTAGTAGGAGAAGTCTGGTCAAACAGAGAGCAGCTGCTGAGGATATGGATGATAGTCAGCAACACAAAAAGGAATGGCGCCTCTCAGATCCAGCAGTTCACAGGCCTCGGTGCCTCCAGGCGCACTCTGAAGCCAGCAGTAGCTACTGGGACAAGAATTATTCCTGTGATACCCAGAAGGCTAGAAGGAAACTATGTGAACTTCTTTTTACCCATAGACAATATTGTATCCTGCTGAATACATGTAATAAAGCCGACAATATCTAGAAAGGCGGTACAGAAAAGTAAACCATGTGGGCGCAACCTTCAGAGGATCCTATTACATGGAGCGATTTTTAACGACTAACGATAAGCTATCGCAAACCAGATTGTTTATCGTTAACCTGAAATCGTTCACCATATTACACAGAGCGATAGTCGTTAGATACGATTGTTGCTACAGTCACTATCACGATCAGTACTATGATCGCTTTTCGCACGATAATCGTCCCATATAATAGAGCCCTTAGACATGAGCGAATCTCGTGCACGCTTGGGTTTGCCCAAACCCAAGCATGTGGCATTTGACTACTGGTGGTCGAAGTTAGGAGCAGCCCTAAGGCTGCCTGGAAAACATGGATACAGCCATAGGCCATAGGTTGTATCCAGGTTTTCCAGGACTTCTTAGGGCTGCATCCAACTTCTTCGCCACCGGTTATCAAATGCCCCACACTCTGGTTCAGACGAACCCAAATGTGCAAAAGATTCCCTCATCACTTCAGAGCAGTGTACATTTACGTCAAGAGATGTAAATGGTTTATCTTATACAGAGCACGGTCTACGTGTCTTGGCAGGTAAGTGCTCAGTATGACTAGATCCTTGCGTCTGCTTGCCCAAAATCCAGTGCCAATCTCTGTTCCAGAGTCTCCCATCTGAACAGCGCGGAGGTGATGCATGCAGACCGTCAATCCATTCATTTTCTATGCGAGCTGTACAGAGCCATTTACTCTGCCATGTCCGAGAGCTCCCATGGAGAAAGATTGGGGCAGCCGATGGGTTATAATGGGGGATTCAGGTGTCCGTTCTTGGGATTGGTGAGAGAGTACCAGAGGTCATACCCCCACGAAAAGATACTTAACCAATACCCTGTGGATAGGAGATATGTTCCAAGTGTGGAAGAATCCCTTTAATAGCTTATGCAAAATTATTTTTATTGTTTCTGTGTCTTTACTTCGTAGGTGTTTTATGTATTCCCATGAATGTAACTTTTTCCCAGAATTTTTTTTAATTATTATTAATATTATTATTATTCATTGTATTTTCAGTAGTTCCCAAGATGCATTATGGGAATTAAAGGGGATGTCCCACCTTTAGAACAGTTAGAAAGAAAATAGAGAAGTATACCACCACTAAATGCTACAGAAGGGCAAAAGAAAAAAAGTTAAAATATGCCTTTCTTAATTTAAAAGAAGGCATTCTAGAATAAAGCCATCTAATGGCCTCCATAAAAATATATTATATCATGTAACTTAGATTAATATGCGCATGGCGATTACATAAAACCTGTCATTTCACGGTAAGAAAAAAAAACGTGAATGCAATTCGGTATAGAACAGAAAAACATTGGAAACCAAGCATAGATCTAATCCGGTAAGATTATAGAAATAAATGAGAAAAAGTGTGCGGCACGTAACCATGCATGTTACAGAAGTGGAGCACATAGAGAGTCAGTAAAGGTCGGTGTGTGTAACATAACCAGAGGAAAGATCACATAAAGGAATTATACCCAAGAAGGGAAAAAAGAGTATAAGGTTGTGATCCATGGCAGCACAAGCCCCAGGAATAGCAGTCCGAGAGCTACTCTCTGCGGTCTACAAGTGTCATGGCAATGACAAGAAAGTACAAAATCTATGAGGGATATAACTACCAATCTTCAGACCTTCTTTATGGAGGACCACCAGTTTTCTGATGAGGGGCCTCAATGGCTACAAACTACACTTCTTTGGTGAAGTAAGCAATAGAGATAAGCGAACCTGGAGCATGCTCGAGTCCATCCGAACCCGATCGTTCGGTATTTGATTAGCGGGGGCTGCTGAACTTGGATAAAGCTCTAAGGTTGTCTGGAAAACATGGATACAGCCAATGACTATATCAATGTCTTCCACATAGCCTTAGGGCTTTATCCAAGTTCAGCAGCTACCGCTAATCAAATGCCGAACGTTCGGGTTCAGATGGACTCGAGCATGCTCCAGGTTCGCTCACTTCTAGTAAGCAAGTATAAAACACTATGAAAACAGTTCTCTACTCTGTTTTCTTGCTCTGAAAGCAAGCGCCACTAGAGAAAAATAAGACCCAACGTCTTATTTTTTTAAAGAGCAATCCTGTTCTTTAACCCTTTCTTTGCTGCAGCATGTAAGTGACACAGTAATTAAGCTCTGCACCACTTTCTGCAGCACATGAAGGGTTAATAGCAGAAAACCATTTGCTCCATAGCGGCAGTTCCTGCCCTGATGACCACTGACCTCCACCACTGGAGTCCCGCAGCTTTACAACGGAGGTCAGGGTTGTCAGAAGGAAACTACATGCTTCATCGGCTCCTGCACTCACAATCCCCGACCTCTGTTCCAAAGCTGCCGACAAGTATGGAAAACTTGTTGTTTATTGTTTATTAGTCCACCCCCACCGTCGGCCGACACTTTTTTCATATGGCTGGACTTTAATTACTTTGTGTTAGGGCCCTATTCCACCGGACGATTATCGTTCAGATTATCGTTAAATCGTTCGAATCTAAACGATAATCGTTCGTTTGAATAGCAGTTAACGATTAACGACCAAACGAGAAATCGTTGATCGCTTTATAAGACCTGGACCTATTTTTATCGTTGCTCGTTCGCAAAACGTTCACATTCAATAAGACGTCGTTCGGTCGTTCGCAGTGGATAGGAACGCAATAGCGAAGAAATAGCGAAGAAAAAACGAACGCAAATACGATCATAAGTAACGATTATTGTTCCATGGAAATGAGTGAACGTTTTCAGGTATTTCGCAACAACGGTCGTTTGAGATCGTTAATCGTAACGATTATGCAAACGATAACAATAATATGATTGTTTACTCCTTCTGATCCCAGCAAAACAATGAAGAATGTGCAATTACACTGAACGATTAGTGAAAAAATGCGGAACTTAAGCGAACGAATGTGGAATTACAGCGGCCGATTAACGATAATTTTAGGGTCAGATCTAAATCAGCGATCAACGACATACGAACAATTTTTCGACCGTTGCCTGCAATTACACAGAACGATTGTTTAAATTCGAACGATTTTTCGCACTATAATCGTCCTGTGAAATAGGGCCCTTAGTCTACGCTTTTAAATATAAGGACTCCTAATGAGCCCTTCTAGTTAAATACAGTGCACTGACAGAGTGAATAACCTTTGGCTTCTCGCCCTGCCAGTCACTCTTATCATAAGAGCCAGTCACCTCTCCAATATCCCAGGCTTGCAGGACTTTGAAGAGGAGGAGACATTGGGGGGGCCGTCCATGAGCCAGGTGAGTATGTCTGATATTTTTCTGTTTACAAAAGGGGGGGGGGGGTGAGAGAGAATTACCTGCACAGGAAGGATGTTAGCACAGATGTGATTGTCTTCAGCCGGGGGGGGGGGGCTTACCACTGTGACATTGCCGAGAGGGAGAATTATATTCAGGGGGAATGGGGGCTTACCTAGAGGGGGGTTGACTACAGAGGAGGTAAAACTACAGTGGTGTTTACTACAGGTAAGTAAGCCATAAAAATAGTATCTGAGGTAAAAAAAAATAATTTTTCGGCCATTTCACCCAGCCCTAGAGGAAAGTATGGAGAGATGTTTAAAATTCCTTTTAAAGGGACCGAGGTGGCAATGATAATGAGCGGCAATCTCGTCGATCAGTGATCAGTGCTGATCCTCCACAAGGTTCAGTCGCTCAGCCCTACAAAACCATCATCACACACTTGTTTATGATGTGCGACCAACAAAAATGGTTTTATTGGCCGCACAAAAGATTGTTTCGACAGATGATTAGGCATTTGCTAATCTGTGGCCCTTTTATAAAGATCGGTAACGACTACGCCTAGGAAAACACTCATTCACCTGATAAAAGGGCCGTTCAAGCCTGTCACCCCCGCCCTACGACGTCTCTCTAATGTGTCTGGGGTCTTTAACACAACGACATTCTGGATCAGCATAATAGAGATCCTGGAAATAATCGTGTGCCTGAGTGCTTATACACAGATTTAATGATAAAATGATCCTTAAGCCGTGTGTTTGGGCTGTACAAGTCAATAGTGTGAATTACAAGGAATTTGTAGCTTTAAATGCACTTCTCACGGGTTTAATAATGCATGAAAAGTGCTCTTAAAGCATTCAGATGCCTACGAAGACATTAATTCAGGAAAAGATCAATTGGTATTAAATGCTCTGGATGACAAAAAAAAAAAATCCTTGTGTGCTAATAACAAGACACTTAACACCTAAGACAGGCATGTTAATCAAATGCTGATCCTGGATGGAGAGGGCGGGAGTCTACACCGCACAATGTACCGTAATCCATTAACATCCCATTATAGAGAGGAGTGATGTGACGAAACCCGGAAAAAATGGAACTTACTCAGTTATCTCTTCCGTTACGGTGTGTTCCACCTGCAGCCGAGAATTGACCTCTATGAAGTAATGTTTGCCATGTTTATCCACCAGGAACTCTACCGTACCGGCATTCTCATAGCCAACCTGCAGACAAAGAACACAGAGGTCAGACGTTAGCATTGAATAAGTGTTGTCTTTTACTGCAAATATAAAATTTTGCCATTGCCACAATCTGGGGTTCAATCTGGGAGACAGTACTGTAGCGCAAAGCTTCAAACTGATTCAGAGCTCCCAGCATCATAATGAATTGTGAGTCCAGGAGTTCCGGTACGGGCACATCTTCCATGCATAGATACGTTTTGCGATGATGCCCCTTAAGGGTCGTTACACCAGGGAAGTGTCCAGGAGGCGGTCTCCCTAGCTTTCTCCAGGCACATTTTGGCTTTGTTGATAGGTCTTCCCAGTTTAGTGTATAAGGACAGCCCTATCAAGTGGATTTAGGCAAGGGGAAACCAGGGAGGCCACCTCTCAGACACTTACCCAATACCTTGGCTCGGGTTTTAAATGTTATAGTGTTTCAGAGTAAAACTTAGTTGCTTAAGTATTTGATTTTTTTTCTCCTGCCAATAAATTTATCAATAGCTAGGGGTTACCCTTTAACTCCATTGTGTACCCGCTAAGATCAGAAGGCTAAAGTTTTGTTTATAAGTAAACACTTAATGTACTATGTAACTACCACCTCTTTGATGTTTATTTTGCTTATATTCCTTTAATGCAGGGGTGGGGAACCTCCGGCCCGCGGGCCGCATCCGGCCCCTGACACGCGGGCTCCCCTGTGACATGCGCCGCTCTGGAGGAGAAGGAGCCGACACACACGGCATCCTCCTGTGTCTGTGACAGCTGCCAGGAGGATGCTGTGAGTGCCGGCTCCTTCCCCTCAGAGCGGTGCACATCTTCTGTCTCCTGCCCTCCTGTGACGTGCGCCGCGCTGGTGAGGCAGGAGCTGGCACAGACACAGGAAGATGTGTTGTATGCCAGCTCCTGCCTTACCAGCGCGGCGCAGAGCGGCGCACGTCTTCTGACTCCTGCGGGCCGCGCGCGATGACGTCATTTCATCGCGCGCCGCCTGCAGGAGAAGACCGGCACAGAAGAGAGGAGGGAGAAGAGGGCCGGGACAGCGTGGGAGCGGAGGAAAGGTGAGTGGGATGTTTATTTTTTTCATTTGGGGCAGACACTGGGGGTTAACTAGGCCACCAGGGACATGACTGGGGGGGGGAGGTTAACTAGGCTACCAGGGACATGACTGGGGGGTTAACTAGGCCACAAGGGACATGACTGGGGGGTTAACTAGGCCACCAGGGACATGACTGGGGGGTTAACTAGGCTACCAGGGACATGACTGAGGAGTTAACTAGGCTACCAGGGACATGACTGAGGAGTTAACTAGGCCACCAGGGACATGACTGAGGAGTTAACTAGGCCACCAGGGACATGACTGAGGAGTTAACTAGGCTACCAGGGACATGACTGAGGAGTTAACCAGGCCACCAGGGACATGACTGAGGAGTTAACCAGGCCACCAGGGACATGACTGAGGAGTTAACTAGGCCACCAGGGACATGACTGAGGAGTTAACTAGGCTACCAGGGACATGACTGAGGAGTTAACTAGGCCACCAGGGACATGACTGAGGGGTTAACTAGGCCACCAGGGACATGACTGAGGAGTTAACTAGGCTACCAGGGACATGACTGGGGGGGTTAACTAGGCCACCAGGGACATGACTGGAGGGTTAACTAGGCTACCAGGGGCATCACTAAGGATTCAAATCAGGTACAAGGGGCATCACAGAGGGTTAACTACAATAGCAGGGGCATTAGGGGAACAATACTTTGCCTTGTTCGGGTGCTGCAAACCCCCGCTACTAACTGCCGCGCACGGTATAACATTGAGTGCGGCCCTCGAATGATTTTATTAAGGCCCGACCAGCCCTCGACATGGAAAAGGTTCCCCACCCCTGCTTTAATGCATCCAGTGTCTCTCGTTCCTAACCAATGTACCAGCATTTGACCTCTACATGCTCTCCTCATATCCCATTCTGCGTCATCCTCCTTTGTGGCCTTCACTCGAACGCTCATGAACTTCTTCAATCCATTAACTACGAAACCAGGCTAATCCATCTCTCCGCTAGTACCTCTACTCTGTACCAGTTCCTTTACTGGCTACTAGAGATGAGCGAACCTCAAGCCCACTCTGTAAGGGTATGTGCACAATTCCGGGAGGAATTGAAGAGGAAAGATTTCTGCTTGAAATTTCTCTACTTTTCTGCTCTGGTAGAATAGGAACAAAATTTGAACGGAATGCAAGCGGAATTTCTAGCATTTTTTTCTAGCAATTTCTAGAATTTAAGCCCCTTTGACTTCTATAGGGTCCTTCAGAGTCTAGCGGAATCCACCCAAAGAATTGACATGTCAATTCTTTTGGTGAAAAGCGGAATCCAGACGGAATTCCAGGCAAAAATTTCAGTGTGCACACTACTGCACAGAAATACAGTAGAAAACAATGGTCGCCAAGACTGCAAATTTTGGAATTTTGGAATTTTAAGTGGATTCTGTGCGCATTTTGACGCGGAATCTACTTGAAATTCCAATGCCGCGCCCGTGGGGTTGGACAAACCCTAGTGTTCTCAAGGTTCACTCATCTCTACTGACCACCCATCGCTAAAAACAATGTTTCAGAACAATGACTATGAATACATACAAGGCGGTCCACAAACTGTCCCCTCCATACACTCCTACAGTTAATGTGAGGTCCTCTTGATCTTCTCTATGCCCCACCAAAAATTTCTTCCTCCATGAAATCTTCAAAAAAAAATCCTGGAAACGCTCTTGCCTCCACGACTGTGACAGTTTCTATCCGTCCCTTCTGTATCTTTTCTCTTTCCCGCAGAGATTGTAAGCTCTTGGGTTCAGGGTCCTCGGTACCGGTCCCTCACCGTACCAGTATTGCACTTGCTGCTTTTACCGTTTGCTCATGTTGTATATTTAAGCCCCTCTACATTTCTCCGGAAGCTAATGGCGCAATAAAAATAAATAATCTACAAGAAAGAATAAAATGGTCGTCCTTCCAGAATATTCTTCTCCTATATCAGAGATTAAGATGACTTTTTTTCCCGGAAAGTAATAAATAGCCATAAAGGACACAAAGTGCTCATTCCCGTTGATATATTCCTCACACTGAGGGACAGACACTTTATGACTGGTGTTGCCGGCTGTCCGAGTTCAGCTATCCATACCCAAAAATGAAAAGGTCACATGATTGTACTTGCCAGATCTGGCACCATGCCCAGACTAACAACTACAATGGAGCAAAAGTTTAACATTTAGTTTGGCAGAGGAAGCACAATACCTGTATTAAATCAGGAAGTCCCAATTAATTGATAAAACCCGGGCAAATGTTATGTACATTACTGCGGGAGGTGAATGGACTCCAATGTATCACCAGTGCCACATATTTATACAGTATTGTTGTATACTTCACTCAATACCTCCCTTTAATTCTTTCTAGGGAACACAGAGGTTTTGGTACATGGGGGTCCCTACTGGCTGTGCCTCATTGCTTTAGGGCCCTATTCCACGGGACGATTATCGTTCGAATTATCGTTACATCGTTCGGATCTAAATGATAATCGTTCGGTTGAATAGCAGTTAACTATTAAAAGACCAACGAGAAATCGTTGATCACTTAATAAGACCTGGACCTATTTTTATCGTTGCACGTTCGCATTGAATAAGACGTCGTTCGGTCGTTCGCAGTAGCAACGAACGCAATAGCGTCGACAAGACGACCGCAAGAACGATCATAAGTAATGATTATCGTTCTATGTAAATGGGTGAACGATTTCAGGCCGTTTGCAATAGCGGTTGTTTGAAATAGTTTATCGTTAACAATTATGCGAACCATAATCGTCCCGTGGAATAGGGCCCTTACACACAGCTATGTCTCAGATAGATAAGTAATGATCACAGGTGTGATCTGATAAGCCACAAGATGGCGTAAAAGTGCCTCCACCGCTGCCCTACAGAAAAGGCTCTCAGAGGCTACTTTTGGGTAGTGTTCCTCTTGGTGAGAAATTGTTTACTGCAAGACATGTCTCTATAATGTACTCAAAATCATTTTGCCTAGATGAAAGGGGCGCATCATTGGACGAAGACCGGGATGGTAGTTTCAAAAAAACAGGTCGCCATCTAGGCCATTCTGACATGGCTGTTAGGGCATATTAGGAGTAAGGGTATGCACAGTATACAGGCTCTGGATGGCCCAGTCACATCACCAGTTTAGGGTATCAGTTTGCTGGCAAGCAAAAGCAGCTTCCACAGTTTCCTGGCCCACCACCTTGACACAAGCGTCCCCTTCTTCATTACACCCCAGTCTCTGATGGATCCCTTCCAAGAGTGGCGTTACAGTGGGCGCCTCAATCCTGCCTTTGCTGTGGAGCAATACACTGCCCCCTGCTGGTGAGATGAACTTGGGAAAAATCTCAGGCACTTCTACATCGGCTTGTCATAACGGGAAGTATGAGCAAGGACAGGAATACGTCACTTTGACTTCAATGGTCCAAATGTAGTCAACCTGTAAACATGGGGCTTCTCTGCCTATATCTTCATCACAATTCTTATTGTTTTTTTCACCCTGACACTTTAAAGTTATCATATGGACATTGCATTACCTTGAAAGTGGTCAATTTAACAAGACGGCCCCAGGATTATTCACTTTTTTTTTTTACTTCCGGTTTAGTCAAAATCTACTAATGAACAATAGAAGTCAGAATACCAGTAGTAAATGGATACAGAAATTAAATAAGACTAAGGTGGACAATCAGCAGATAGTGTGTTCTATAAAGTGGCACCTTTTATTTATTGAGCCAACTTCTTTTAAAGGTGAACTTACAAGATTTCTGAACAACTTTTTCTGAAAGTTTTTAAGTCAGTTGGTCATGATCGCGATTTACAAAGAATGTACCACTAGGCACAATTTTTTTTTTTACATGAACAGAACGAAACTGGCGCAAAGAAGCAGCAGAGGTCGTTTTTTTGAACCACTGCACGTTTCCTGCGTACAACGCCAGTTTGTTCCCAAGCACCAGCCAGGCATGAAGCATTGGAGGCGGGCCCGTCGACCTCCAGTGTGACGCGGTCCCATTGATTCTACTGGAGCAGTGTCACAGAGGGGAGAACGTCACACTGGGGACCGGTGGAACCTGGCCAGAGCTTAGCAATAGACCAGCATCTATTGCTTAAAAAAAACAAAAAAACAAAAAAAAAAAAAAACAAACACACACACACACACACACCAAGAGTTCTGAACAACAACAACAACTTTTATGAAAGTTTAAATTCACCTTTAAAAGAAGTCCATAGTTGGGTCCATAAGTACAAGGTGCCCCTTTATAGAGCACACTAACTGATGATTTTCCTTCCTAGTCTTTTATTTCTGTATCCATTTACTACTAGTACTACTACTACTACAAAAAAAAAAAAAAAAAAAATTCCCCTAAGGGCACTGGTGTTCTCTAGTGATCCTGGGCTAAATAGTTACTTTTCAGCCCTGTCCACACTTGGAAAAAGACGTCTACAAACCGTACCTCGTTCCCTTTGTTGTTGAGTTAGTTTTCCGGTTGTTTCCAAATTGTTGAAAAAAAAAAAATACTGGAAACATTTGAATGCAAATATTTTGGAAACTTGTTTATTGGATCTTTTGCGTCCAGACCTGGCAGCTAAGCTAGAGATGTTTACCGGGGACGACGTGGCTACACAAGGTTTTGTAGTCCCTACGGAAAAGGAGTGCGGAGGGGCTTCAACGTCAATCTCCCTGTCGCTTAGAGAGCACATGTCCGTGATCTCCTTCAAAGCATCAGGCTTCTTATTCCCATTGACGCACACCAAGTACATAATGTCCCTAGGTGTTTTATGAGACTTCTCAATGAGTTCTACAGTCTTGTCCTGCATCCACATGAAAATGGGTTACTAAGCAGATAAATACAGGAGAAGTGTTAACACAGCACAATGGTAAGCAAGACGCCGAGGGGAACGTTTCCAAGGCTGCGCTGCCAAAGGTGTCTGGTCAGGCAAACTTAGTTTCTTGTTATTCCTTGAAAACAGAAAACGGGAAAAAGTATCTTTAATCTAAACCACCTAAAAACAAAAAAAAAACAAAAAAAACACCATTTTCTAAAACGTGTTTCTGCAGTTTCCAAACAATGAGGCAGATAAACTGCTCTAGGTGGTTCTATATCATACTCAACGCTAAAAGGATCAAAAGGACATGTTCTGGAGTCCTAGGGCCCTATTACATGGGAGAACTACGGCCAAACCAAAACTCGGCAGGTGACAAGCTGATGGGGACAGTCAGACTCGCTGAGAAATCATTTGCTCATGGCTTCTTACTGCCCAGTGTAATAGCTGCCCAGCTTTGTGTGTGTTTATTATGCATTGTTGCTGTTATTTTGGGATTGTGTAATCTGGTGTACCTTCCCCTCTATACCCTGCATTATTGGCCTCCAGTACTGGGCCCGAACTTCAGTCAAAGCAGAGAGGGATGGGGAGCAAGGAGGCATGCTAAGGGCTATCGTAATCATTCGAAAAATCGTTAGATAGAATTTGGACCTATTTGTATCGTTGATAGTACGCAAATCGTTTGCATGGCATAAGACGTCGTTCATTCGTTAGCAGTAGCGACAAACGCAATAGCAACGACAAGACAACCGCAAGAACGATCATAAGTAAAGATCATCATTCCGTGTAATTGTGTGAACGATTTCAGGTCGTTCGCCATAGTGGTAGCTTGAGATCGTTTACCGTTGAAAAAACGCTATAGTACCCTAAGGTTCGGCAGCTCCTCCCTGACAGAGGATCATGATATAGAGCAGACTCCCTATAAAAAAATTACAGTCAGTTTAAATAACGTATTACATTCTAAGACTGTTCACACAATGTCTTTTTTTGGCCATTTGATGGCAGTCTTCTCTTCATTGAGCACATTTGGGACGTCATTGGCTTCAAGCAGTCGATCTTGATGATGTATGTGTCCAAATGCATTCAGCGTGGCAGAACATTCCTCACACAACCATTAACAATCTCACTGAGAGCAAAAATTTGGACCTTTTTTTATCGTTGATCGTTTGCAAATCGTTCGCATGTAATAAGACGTTCGCAGTGGGGACAAGACGAACGAACGATCATAAGTAACAATCATCGTTCCGTGTAATTTGGTGAACGATTTCAGGTCATTCGCCATAGAGGTCGTTTGAGTTTGTTTATAGCTAATCGTCGAAAAACGATTTGTGCAATAGTACCCTTAGTTGTTGCTTTCTGCAATGGGACATCAGGATGTGCGTCAGGAAGTGACCTCACGTGTTTGGCAGGGCGTGTGGTGGGACGTGACTTCGGGTGTGCAGCGGGACATGGGGGCCATGGACCATTGATATGCCTGCGGAGATGGTGGTGGTGGAGGAGGGCAGCGGCATGGTGGCGACGGAGGTCCTACTTTCAGGGTATGCCTTATTTTTGGGGAATGTCTTATTTTCAGGGGGGATGCCTTATCTTTCGCTATTCTATAAGTCTTCCCCTATACCTTATTTTCAGAGGATGTCTTATTTTCAGGGAAACACTGTAATACTTGACATTGAATCAGGGTCCTATTTGATGGGCCGATCAATAATATAAACAAGCGCCAATCTGCTAGATAGGTGCACGTTTACTGAGCCTATTACGCAGCTCGATTATAGTTTAGCAAGGGCTGCATGCACATAATTTACAATGTCCGTACAGGCTCTTGCCTGAGCGGCATGTCGGCTCAGAGAAGCTGCGGGAAGAGAGCAGAAGACTGGGAGTGTGGAGAGGCAATGTATGAACAGTTTATTTAATGGTTAGCCATCGGCCGTGCATTGCTATTAGACATAGCGATAAGCAGTCGGCGGCCAATGATTTTGGGTCTGGACCTAATGAAACGATTGGCTGATTGTTGTCTCTGTTGCACAGAGTGATTTATCAGCCGAATTGGCCGATTATGGCTCCATGTAATAGGGCCTTAAATTGAGATGTACGGAATGTCTGGCCTCCGCAGTTTCCATATTTGAGTATCACCAACATGTCTAATGATCCTGTGACTTTCACAATTCTACGACTTTTCCTTCTTGTTCTTGCACTTTCCATGTTGCGGCGTGAAGGTCGTTACAGAAGTCACACCAACCACGGCACAGGAGCTGGGCTCAGCTACGACGACATTATGGCTGCATTCATGGCGCCTACAGCTTTCCTTTCAATAGGTTACATCAGTTCAGTATGGCGTTCAGCTGTCGACAACAGCGATTCCCAAAGCTCCGTAATATTCAGACACATATACAAAATGCATTGGCAGTAAAGCTCTCTCCTTACCAAACAGACAATATTTCCCGGCTAGTAAAAATGTGGAACCAAGAGATCAGGTGAAAAAGCAGCATATGGCAAGTCAAATTGAGCTAGTATTACTGCCGAGATGACGGTAAAAGCATCTGACGGCAGCTGTTGTCTTATTGTTCCTTCTAAAAAGGCAGAAAGTTAAGATAAAGGAAAAAAGACCTGACCTCATTAATGTGCATTACACTGTGCGCAATTGGCTGGGTGCAGCTTCAGACGACTGTCACCTTAAATATTAATCCACTGCAGAGGTTTAACCTACAAACCCACAGAAGAAAGAGAGAAAGACAGAGACGGGGGAAGCTAAAAACATGACAAAACTGCTGTACATGAGCGGCTGAAGCAAAACAGAAGGAAACCGTGATGGGGCATTGTCCTATGATAACAAGTTATGCCTATCCTCATAAATGGGGGTCCGACCACTGGGACCCCCAGCAATCTAGACAAATAGGGACCAGGATCTCCTATGAGAACAGAGTGGTGGTCGCACATGAACACCATTACTCCATCTATTCTTCAGGTGAACCACTGGAAATAGTCAAACGTTGGACCCCCACACACACCTGAGAATACATAGTAATAACACAGTTATTCTTTACAGGTAACTACCAGAACCACTGGAAATAGTCAAACACTGGAACCCCCAACTGTGATTACATAGTAACAACTTAGCTACCTTTTACACATATGGGGGGGGGATTCAATTTTTCCCAAGTAGGCATCTGTCTCAAAGATTTTTTGCCTTCCTCTGGATCCACACCGTAGAGTTATAGGATTCTTCATTCTTAGCAACTATCTACTCCTGACCTGTCTATATTAGCAAAAATGTAATGTAATAACCATAAAACAACAATCCTGGATGGTCTATTCCTTAGGCTCTGTGATATGCCGTTCCTCTGTTATTCTTACAAGAAATGTATGACTTAATATCCAACTGGGTGTTACCAATGGGGGGCTTGGCCCTACACTGTGTAGAATTATCCAATCAGAGCTGACGTGTACAAGACAGTGTAGACACATAACCACAATTGGTAACACCCAGTTGGATATTTAGTAGGAACAACAAAGAAATAGCACACCAGAGCTATAAGAAAGGTTGTACGAGAATTATTTCATGGGGATTACAAGGATTTAGTAAAACAGGCAGGTCATGAGTGGTGACAGGTTCTCTTTAAGTATAAAAAAAAAGCTGCTAAAGGTGCTTAAAGCTTGCCTGCGTATTTAAGAGACCTTTTTAAGGATAAGCTGTTGTATGTACATGAGTAGCAGCCCTACACTTCTCACCATATATACATATATAGCCTGTTTCACCAGTTTTCCCCTCTGCAAGCTGCATAGATATATACAGTAGAAGATATCCTTCTCCTCTACATCTCTATAGCACATCCATAGAAGCAGCATCTTGGAGGACATTCTCGAGCAGTACTGAGCAGTCTAAGCTGTGACTACAGTACTGGGTAAGATAGAAGACTCTCCACTTGAGAAAGATATTAAAACATTGCAGACATGTGAATAAAATAGCACTTTATTGTTTGGGTCTGTTATCTTGGATTACTTAATATAGGGTAGCTTAAAAACACAAAAACCACTTGACATGTCAGAGAAATATGTCTGAGTGATCAGAAAGTGACTGATCACGTGAACTCGCACTCACCGAATTCCTCTCCTGGCTCTGTGTGACATAATGGTATACTATAGGGTACATCTCCCGACGGACAGAACATAGAAGGGACTGTGCTGCCCTGCTAATTCTACTGATCGCTCTACTGAACACTCAAACCCTTACT
Source organism: Dendropsophus ebraccatus (assembly GCF_027789765.1). Lineage (NCBI taxonomy): Eukaryota > Metazoa > Chordata > Amphibia > Anura > Hylidae > Dendropsophus > Dendropsophus ebraccatus. The sequence continues at coordinate 22,025,016 of NC_091457.1, read as the reverse complement.
GATAAAAACTTTTGACACGTCAAAAGTTTTCCCCGTGACAGATACAAATTGTGTTGGAATTACTAAACCTTGCAGCAGCTTTGTTGCGGCTGTCTTAGGTCATGGTCAGAAAGTTTAAAAACCTGGCGGCTGATTAAAGAATATAGAAAATAATAAAGTTATACTTACCTCTCCAGCCTCCCCAGGTGTCCTCCCGCCTTTTCCATGCTCACTGCAGCTGCCGCTAACATTTCCTAACCAATCTGCGCAGTGACAGCCCGTTCAGCCAATCACTGGCTGCGGTGCTGTCCCGTATCAGCCAGTGATTGGTTGAGTGTCACTGCAAAGACAGGTTCAGAACTACCTGCAGAAGCTGCTGTGAGCGGGAAAAAGGCGGAAAGACACTACTGGAGCCTGGAGAGGTAAGTATAACTTTATTATTTTCTATACAAGTTAAACAACCAGCAATTAGCAATTTATCTTTTCGTCTAAACGTATATCATTTAAAAGAAATAATCGATTGTCATTCGCTAAACAAGCACTTATGCGATTTATCTGTACGTGTAAAAGGATCCTTATTCTGCAGCTAGCTCCTCTTCTCCTACCCTTCTCCATAGACCTCAATAGACAGTTTGTAACCAGATTACTTTGTGCCATGACCGTTCTTCCTGTTTATTGTTTTGCGGTAACTATTCACATTTTCAATTGCTATGCTCTAGATGCTGACCTTAGATTTTGGGAACTTATTCTCCCGATATATACAATACATGCAACAATCTCTATGGAGCAGTAAACGGAAAAAAATCCTTCTTCCACCCGAAGGGCAGTAGAATAATTGATCCACATTTAATATTTGCAGGTTCAAAATAAAATTGACTTATTGATAGGCTGTACAGAGATACATGGAGGTCTGCGCTGTAGCACGGCAGTAAATCAATCCTATTGGTGTAATAACAAAAGGTTACAAAAGTGCACATTTAAAGGTGGAATTGTCCATTAGTCCCTACCAAGCGGCTTCAAACCGGAGCTTTAATGTTATTACTTCTCACAAAAGATTGATGTGTGCATAATAAATCCATACACGTTTACACGTCTCTCTCAATGCAGATGAGCATATAAGACCCTTATGTGAAGAGACAGAGACAAGGAGCTGGAAAGCGAGACAAATACGAGATGACAGGTGAGTCAATGGAGCAGGCTGTCAAGGACAAGTGCAAAATGTAGTTATTATGCTCTACCTACAGAACATCACTGTCACCGGTCGTGGGATGGGGTCAAAACCAAAATAGAAAAAAAATAAAAAAAATAGCGACGTCCCAAGCTCATTCCATTGAACAAGCTCTAGAGCAGGGATGGGGAATCTCTGGCCCTAAAGCTGTTGCATAACTACAATTGCCATCACGCCAGGACAGCCAAAGCCTTGGCTGTCCAGGAATTATGGGAATTGTAGGTTTGCAACAGCTAGAGGGCCAAAAGTTCCCTATCCCTGCTCTATACTGTTCCCCTGATCTAACATGACATCTCCCTTCCTTCCCCCTCCCTTCTGAGACGGCTGATGGAAAGAAGTCCCTATCTGCAACTTTGTACCAACGGAGAAGGAATAATCATAGCGAGTTTAGCACATATATGACCTCAGAACCCACTCAGCATTACAAAGTTGTAGATAAAGCCTGCCAGCCGTCTTGGAAGGGAGAGGGAGCGAAAAGCTTACACAGTTTGTGTCTTCAGCAGCAGCTCAGAACTGGGGAAAGGGGACTGAATACACAACAACAAGTATGGAATGAATGGTCTCACTATGGGCAACAACATATGAAAAGTTATGCTTGAGTGGAATATTCCTTTAAATATAAATGCAATGTAATAAAATGGCAGCAGAGACATCTGTATTCTTCAAATAATCTGTGGAATTAGGCTTTAACCTGCAAGCACGATAGCATGGGGGGGGGGGGGGGGTAGACATCTGAAGAGTAAATCTTCCATGGAGCCTCAATGCAGAAAGTGAGTGGGAGATTAGATTCTGTTCTGCTGCAGGGTTGACTATTTTCGACATCATTTGATGCAATTTGTAAAGCGCGGTGCTGCATTACCGCTACATCTATAGGTCAATCGTGCAGCAATACATTATAGAAAGCCGCTCTCTTCTCCCCATGTCACCCAACACAGGGAGTAGCGGGCGTCTTTTTTTTTTTTTTTTCTTACTGATCATTTTGACAAACTTGTCATTACTGTCAGGATGAAAGTGACAGCCTATTAGATCCTTCGTGCTAGTCATTGTGCCTTTCAAAGTACAGACATGCTCGAAGAAATCCTCCACATTATCAAGTGCTTAAAGATGACATTTTTAGCACCAATCTTCCTGAAATAGTCTGAATCATGGCGGAGCTGAGGGAACACACATTAGAGAGATCCACATTTGGCTTCTCTTTATCATTCCTGGAAAACTTCTCTCTGAGCCACTGGGGAGACCTCAAAATGAGGGCAGGAGGAGATCCCCGAATCGGCCAACTGGAAAATGTTGCCATGGGCAAGTCTTCTACTTATAACACCCCCACCCCACTACTAGGTTTTCAGTACAAAAAGCACACTTGTACTTTTGGGTAAATTTTCATGATATAATGTATTTTCACAAGTAGCAGTACTATACCTGTCTATTATGTAAAAGTTTCGATAGTTTCCCCCCTATTCAGGCTTCATCTCTAGTTGTCCCTAAGCTGGTGGAGGGAAAGGGGGTGGTAGAGTAGCTGCTATGATGCACGCCATAAACTTCACACAGAAGAGGGGATGCTGTTTTTCTATATTTATAGCACAGACACTCAAAAGCAGCAGCAGCATGGAGGACATTGTAGAGCTGTTCTCAGCAGTCTAAGCTGTGAGTTAAACACCAAATTGAGACAGAAGACTTATCAAAGTGCACTTTTTTTTTGCACAGTGCTAATTTCAAACTCTCCTGATCTAGACCCCTTGTATGTATCAGGAGGTGCACACATCCTGATAAATCCAGTGTAGTGAAGGCTACTTCACAACAGGCTAAAAAAAAAAAATTAAAAATCTATGCCAGCTCAGCTAGTGCAGATTTTTTTTTACATTTTTTGGCTAATCTGGGAAAACGTGCCCCTTAGAGAGGCTTTCCTATCCATGGTTTGCTTATTCCTCAGAGAAAAATAGGTGTCAAAATCCAGCACCTTACCAAGACCAAAAGTAAAGTGTATAGGCCTCTTTACTTTAGTAGAAGACTCCTCCACTCTCCGTAGACTTTGATGGGCAGCATGTAACCTAATACTTCAGTGAGCTGATCCACTAACAGATTTAGGGTGCGTTCACACCTACAGGATCCGCAGCAGATTTGATGGTGCAGATTTAATGCTGTGTTCAGTTACTTAAATAAAATCTGCTGCGGATCCGCAGCAGAAAATCAGCTGTGGTTGCGTTAAGTGTGAACGTACCCTTAAGCAGTTTTTTCAGAGTGAATGATGGCGGCCTTATGAGAGGGGGAAAAGTATTATAAACTGAAAACCCACCAGAATCCTAGTATACTCCTAATTCATTGGGAAGTATAAAATCCAGGCCGTAATTGATCCTTCACCAACCTTCTACAAAGAGAAACAATGGTGACGGGGGGAACCGAGCAGAACATTTGCCAGATATTGGATTTCACCGTTTTACATTTCACATAATGAATGAATGAACAATAAGACGCGGGGGAGTGCGATGCTCCCTTAACGTGTTAAACAATGACTGCTATAACTACACGTACACATGGAACATACGAACAAAGATCAGGCTCCTGAGCCATTGTGGGAAATCGTCTGTATTAAAATGAATCCATAGCTTCGGCTCATAGAATTCAACTCAGACATAAAGATCCATAAACAATTCACATTTAGCTGTACTGAGCAACAGACAGTACATGGCCATAGTAAGACAACACACACAGGGCGGAATTAAAGGGGTTACTCAGCCTGTGTCTGGGTTTTGCAGCTCTGTTCCATTGAAGTGAATAGAGCTGAATTGTAATACCACAAAAACCTGAGCTGTCTTTGCTAGAAAGAAGCTTCTAATCCTGGATAACCCCTTTAACTAGTGGGAGTAAGGAGTGTTCAGGCAACTTAAAAAAAAAAAAACACACACAATACACACACACACACACACACACACACACACACCGTGATATATAACTTATGAATCTAGTGTTATTACAGTACTGGCTTCATTGTGACAGGAAGTTGTGTAGTTTTTCCATTTTTAATGTGGTATTGTCTCAAGTTCCCCACCTACTGTCTCTCTTCAGAGACAAGGCGTCATCCTCTTCTAGTAGACTTGACTGGCTCGAGTCCCAACCAGAGTGATGTAGTTTCCTCTGACCAGCCCCTACAACCTACCATCTCACTGCCATGTACACATCTCTTTTTACTGGGATATTTAGTGAAATACAAAAGGTGTGATTACACTATGTTGCCTTGTGATGAACAATGCCACAGGCAGAGGAGCAGGCAGGGGATACAGAAGTTTCTGCAGACTGTGTGGGGAGAGTTATATATATATAAAGTTAGTGGGCACCACTAATAATCATTGAATGCTAAACCAATGCATATAAGTAGTACATCATCCTCTCAAAAGAAAAAAAGCATATGCACAAAAAATGGTAGCACATCACGAAAATCTTTATTATAACACTGGACTAGCCAGATATACCTCCGGGAAGGACCCAGCCAAGGGGCGGGCTCCTGTAAGGAAACCACCAAAACCACCATATTAAGTGGCCCTATAAGTCAATGTGATGACAAGGGAAAAACCAAGGCCAGGTAACCATCCACATACAACTGTTTCAGGATGTTGCCCCTCATCAGTGTGGAGCAGGATTCTGGCTAGGTGGGAGCAATGCCTAGTAGAGCCATAAGAGAAACAGATCGCTGATCTCAGGGAGACCAGCCAAACAAATACACGCTCAAAGCAGTGAAGTCCTAGGTGCATTGCCCCCTGGGAAACATGAACATGCAAAAGAAGAGCCCATGGAGCCTCATCAAAAAGTCTCGAAACACAGGACTAGCCAGATATCCCTCCGGGAAGGACCCAGCCAAGGGGTGGGCTCCTATAAGGAAAAGACCAAAACCACCATATTAGGTGGTTGTAATGACAAGGGAAAAACCAAGGCCAGGTAACCATCCACATACAACTGTTCCGGGGTGTTGCCCCTCATCAGTGCGGAGCAGGATTCTGGCTAGGTGGGAGCAATGCCTAGTAGAGCCATAAGAGAAACAAATCACTGGAGACCAGCCGAACGACAACACTGCCGGCTGCTAATGAAAGCGCTCAAAGCAGTGAAGTCCTAGGTGCAGGGATCAGGCCTTCCCTGAGGAAGCCGCTAGACGGCGGAACGCATGGGGTGATTTCTTACCCCATCTGACTTTCATTTTGTTAGACTGCATATGGTGATCTTTTCCAATTTTTTTCTAATCTCCATTATTTGTGGTTATATTTTGTTTTACCGGGTCTCTGTCTAGGTAGAGATGTTGGATTTTTTTTATTGTACATACGGTCCAGAGTCAGAGTGGTAAATTAGTCCCGGCAGGAACGCCAGCAGGACTTATGGTGACATTTTAGTGTTTTTAATGTAGAGCAGTATTTGGGGTGTTGTCTCCCTCATTTTACTACTCGTGTACATTCATATATTTATGTGGTACTTTGTATCTATGTCAGTGTTATAATAAAGATTTTCGTGATGTGCTACCATTTTTTGTGCATATGCTTTTTTTCTTTTGAGAGGATGATGCAGTCAAATGAGATCATCTGCAGAAACTCTGGACAGGGAACTGGAAGTAGTGCTGGGGGAGGGGAGTAGACAGGGTGGGAGGGCTGAGATGAAGAGCTAAGAAAAGACAATGCATTCTAAAAAATTGTAGTACTGAATAACTGGTCAACCAAGAAGTATAGTGATTATTTGACATAGGAAAAGCAGCGCTATATGACACTGCTGTATTTTTCTGAATACCTCTTCAGGGCCCGTCACGGATACCTCTACGAAATCCGTGCCCCGATGGGGCGGGCAGGTCTTCAAGCGGAAGCACACTGAACCCGCTGGATGTTAACCGCGCAGATTCATCCGTGTGAATGGGCCCTCAAAGGGGAATCTTTCAGCTGCAAGTCACGTTCCAAACTGCTGCTACTCCCGCCTGCCCTGACCCAGCACCTGTGTTTGACTGAACTCCTGTCTTGTGTCTGGTACAGTTTAGATTCTTCTGTTTATGTTGTCAACGGGACCAAAGACAGAAGTACACAGTCAAGCACAAGTGCTGGATCACGGAAGGCGGCTCACAATGTAGGTCAACAGTCCAGCATGGTCCCGTTATGGGTAGCAGCTGATCCTGAGAACCATACAGTGCTGATTTGACGCACTAGAGCAGGGTTACTCAACAACTTTTAGTGAAGGTCCACTTACCGGGGTCTATTGTCAGGTGAAGGTCTGAACTGAACATCGGTAGTAAACGTGTTGCGCTCTCCCAGTAGTATATAGCCCCCCTGTTACTCCTCCAGTAGTATATATACCCCTGTGCACTCAGTAATATATAGTCCCCCTGTGCGCTCCCCCAGTAGTCTATAGCCCCCCTGTGCGCTCCCCCAGTAGTATATAACCCCCCTGTACGCTCCCTAAGTAGTATATAGCCCCCCTGTGCACTCCCCCAGTAATATAAAGCCCCTCTGTGCACTCCCCCAGTAGTATATAGCCCCCCTGTGCACTCCCCCAGTAGTATATAGCCCCCCCTGTGCATTCCCCCAGTAGAATATAGCCCCCTGTGCATTCCCCAGTAGTATATAGCCATATAGCCCCCTGTACGCTCCCCAGTAGGATATCGCCCCCCTGTGTGCTCCCCCAGTAGTATATAGATTTCTGCTTTGTGCTCCCCAGTAGTATATTGGCCCCCTGTGCTCCCCCTCCCATAAAGAATGTAACATTAAAAACAAAAAAACAAAACACTTTTACTCACCTGGATCCAGGCGTCTCCTCTTTTCGCTCTTGTGGCCGCAATGCAGCGGTCACAAAAGGCCGCTCTCCCCTGTCCTGGCGTTGATGCTCCAGTGATGTCACTCGATCGCCGGCACCAGAGACAAAGAGCAGCCTCTTGTGACCGCTGCGGCCACAAGAGTGACTGACAGCAAGGGGCCAATGGCTGCCTCTCTGTCAGTGCTGCTGCTGCACGGTAACTATGAGCGCTCGTTACGAGAGCTCATAGTTACTGTGCAGAGGGGAGCTGCAAGCAGGGGTCCGGACAGCTGGCCTCCGCAGTCCGCGTTCAGACTGTGATAAGCCAGTTGAGGACCCCTGCACTAGAGAAACAAGCAATATGGAAGCAGCAAACAGGAGAATAAGAACAGTACCAGGGGTGGGACGGGCACCAGATCAGGGTAGGCAGCTCAGAAAACAGGTGAACAATCCAGGATGGCAACAGGAGAAGCAAAAAACAGCATTAGGAAGGGATTAAAACCGGCAAAGTATGGAGATGAGCAACAATACAGACTGTAAGGAAAGTACAAGTAGGATGGATAAGAAAAGTGTCCCAATAATAAACAGGTAATACTGTATTGTGGACTGGCACCAAGGAACCAACCAGTAAACGAGTGCAAGTCCTGACAGCCCAAAGTATGCATATATTCCAAGAAAAAAGAAAGGACTGAAAAAATTGGACTGCACCTCACAAATAACATGAATAAATAGAAATTTTATTGTACATAAATGCCGGGGACAAACAAAAAAACATAAAAACAATTAAAATACCACCAGACCACTGGCCCAGATCCGGCCGAGTGGAACCCAACCCACTGGGAAATATCTTATGTGATGACCATGATCTCCATCAAAAAATAAATAGATGAATAAACAAACATGTCCTATAAAACAAGTTAATATATGCAATAACCAGAGACAAATGTGTGCCAAATCCTATGTGCTAAACCCACTATCACGTAAATCCATATATAATGACAATGCAAATAGTCAAAGTGCAAGAGATTAGTATAATACAACCAACATTGCCATCCCTTCAGTAGGTTAGGAAAAACCACCCACGCGTTCCGTCACGTGGACTTCCTCAGGGATGAATACACATGTCCCCAATACTGTTATATATAGGCAGTTTAATAATCCAACAAATAATAAACAGGTGTATGGCTTAAACAGTACTCACAAACACATGTGGAGGACACAGATCAGCAGACCCTGCATAGACCCAGCGCCATCACCTGCTTAACCAAAATAAGTGCCACAGTATTTGAGTGGCCCAAGATATAATATGAATTCACATGAGTCTGCACAGCGCAAGCGCGACAAAGAAAAGATGTCCACTGAAAATAATATAAATCAGCAAACTCAAAATACATATGGGACACCCGCAGCGCATGCGCTAGAGGGATCAATACAATCAATACGGATGTTATTAAATAAGTAAACACTTGCAATCCAAAAAACACAATATATCTATACATAAGAGTTTGCAAACATAGATGTAGAGATGGTAATAGTAGATTGAATCCAATGTGTAATAAGGGACCACATACATTCGTGACCCTACATGCGCCTCCATACACGTGTTTAAGCCATACACCTGTTTATTATTTGTTGGATTATTAAACTGCCTATATATTTAACAGTATTGGGGACATGTGTATTCATCCCTGAGGAAGCCCACGTGACGGAACGCGTGGGTGGTTTTTCCTAACCTACTGAAGTGATGGCCATGTTGGTTGTATTATACTAATCTCTTGCACTTTTTTGCACTTGCACTTTGACTATTTGCATTGTCATTATGTATGGATTTACGTGGGTTTAGCACACTTTTGTCTCTGGTTATTGCATATATTAACTTGTTTTATAGGACATATTTGTTTATTCATCTATTTATTTATTTTTTGATGGAGATCATGGTCATCACATAAGATATTTCCCAGTGGGTTGGGTTCCACTCGGCCGGAGGTCTGGTGTTATTTTAATTGTTTTTATGGTTTTTGTTTGTCCCCGGCATTTATGTACAATAAAATTTCTATTTATTCATGTTATTTGTGAGGTGCAGTCCAATTTTTTCAGTCCTTTCTTTTTTCTTGGAATAATAAACGGGGACGGAGTGACACTTTCCACATTTACCGTGCATAGTAATAAGAGGTAGATCCTGACATTATACCGCTACATACAGAGCAGCTGCTGTACAAGTACAAGAGGACTGCTGGACAAGCACTTTTTTCTAAAATATGTAAATTTTGGCTTTTCGTTCCACGCCAGGAAGCTGCAGACCCGGGCAATGGGGAGCGAGCAGTAAGTGAATTATGAAGGCCGCAGTGGGGCACTGGCTAGATGGTACTTTACATGCGAGCCGTGTGCCTTCCTGTTCGCCCCTCAGGCAGATGGCAGACTGCCCAAACAGAGAACACGGAAAACACTAACCAATGGACCAGCTCACAGCTTGACTACAACCACACAAGGAAGAAGCAATGAAGAAAACCCAGGTAACATACAGGGAACAGATCTGGTATTCCGCTCACTACGAGATCTGGGCTCTAGTCGCAGCATACGTAATAGTCAGACTACCATACATCACTACAGTAAGATGGGGGTCGGCAGGGCCGTACCTTTTACCTTACCCCCCCCACCATATATTACGTCCAGTTAATAGCCGCATCATCCGTCTCGCTGTGTCAGCAGCGGATGCATCGCTCTCCTTATCGCCGCACTAAATCGCAGCCCCTGTGGTTTTCATACCAGAGAAATCCACTTTGGAGTCAGGTTATTGCTAACTTATGCAGCTAAATCTTCCTGATAAAAACTGCTGCCGAGAAGCGTGACACCTGCAGTAATAAAAACATACGCCGGCGGGGGTTTTATGTTGTGCGCTCGGCACAAAGAATGTAAACTAACAGTGACCAGGGGGCCGGGGAATAGAACAAAATGGAGCAAGGCTGTTAAGGGTCAGTCCCACGTGCAGACGGAAGGACCTGCTGCCAGTTTGGTTCAGCGCTGCTTACAATGGGGCGCCAGGCCAGGCTCTAGTCATATCCACAAAGTCGAAAACCTCAGCCTCCCTGGTGTAGTTATACCTTTGACTGAAGGATATTCATTTCTAAGCCAAAAAGCACCCCCGAGCCCACGGACATGGAACGCGGCTTTATTATAGAGGCGGCTCTTTGCTATCGGTTTTCAGTATACCGATCAGGTTTGAAAACAGGTGCTCACAGGGTTATGAGAACAAGGTGGCGTACGCCGCTCCGTAATACATAATGACGGGCAGCAGAAGTGGCAGGAAGCAGCAGGTGTAGGTCTCTGATCAGCGGGATCAGAAAATGAGCTTGAAATTTCCCCTGTGCCAGAATACAAGGGAGGAAATTGTGTTCTCCGAAGATAGTTAATCAGATCCTATCAATGGCTAATTGCCTCAGCTGGTAGACGAGCGGCACCGCGGGCAGTAACTCAGGGGATATTGGATAAAAAGTACACTGGTTAGCTCACAGTGTACCGCATCGCTTTTCATAATTCCTAGAGTAGTGATAGCCACACCAAATTTAAACAAGAGACCAAAACTATGGATGTAATTCACCATTGTGACCAAGAGGACATACATAAGGATAAGAGAAGATAAGCCGCTCACGTGGCGATCATCTTGCCGCTAGACTGGAGGAGGGGAGGTGCAGAAACTAAATAAAATGTTTGTCATTAAGGCACCGAAGGCTACAGAGTGATGTAAATAGCTCAATACCTTCACAACTATCATAGCAACAGAATTAGCATAAACAGGCAAATATAAGAAACTCTAATGTATCTTATCAGAGAAAAATGCCTCTTTATCAACTGCTTAGGTTTCTTTGTTGACCTATTTAGTTCAAGATCATGCAATAGGGCCCTCAGATGTCACCCAAAGCTTGATTTACAGTTAGGACTGCATAATATTGCTCTATAATGTCCTCTATGCAGCTTATACTTCTGAGGGTGACTTTTTCCACTTACAGTCAAGATCTTTCTATACCTACAGTAACAATCTAGTGTTCTTTAAAAACATCCAATGTCACACCAAACCAACAAAACTGATGACATCCCATGAACAAATAGAAGTACACAGTCATTCTTTATTGAATAGAAATAAATAAAATGATTTTTATGCAAGGATAAACCTGATACAGTCTTCTTCGATCTACATAATGGGATATAATTGGTTTCGTTATCATGACAGGTTACCTGAAACTGCAAACACTATCACGACAATAGGGGAAGAAGATGGTTCAAATATTTTTTTATTTTTTTTTTTGGGGGGGGGGGGGGCGGGCGGGGGGTAGCTCTGGCCATCTCGTTCGACCACCATCTCCACCAACATCAGGGAGGCCCCCATACACTTTATACAGATGGCCAATTCGGCCAACAGCAGCAGGTTCGAACAAAGGGCATGGGAATCATTATACTGACCTACCAAACTCCCACAGGGGTAAAACCTTAACATCTTCCAGTCTCCTGCTGAATGGGCGAGACCGCTAGATCCAGGATGGACCTTTCTCGGCTGAGATAACCAGCTCAGCCACTCGCTGGCCACAGCCCAGACATTACTTCTGAGTCAGTCTTGGAATCAAACTTTTCAGTGTAAGACTTTTAGGGATATATATGTACAGCGGATGAATGGCTTTTATGGCTACACAAGGAAGCCATACTTGAAGCGGATTAAAAAAAAAACAAAAAAAAACAAAAACACTGTAGTTCTATTACCGGCTAGGCAAAGATGAATCCAAGGAAGTCAGTAAAGGGATTCCAGGAATAAAGACGGGTTTGCATAAAGGAGTGAACCTTGAGAAACAAGCAGAGTCCAGTACTATTATAAAGTAGCACAATTCCGCAAGATACAAAAGTTCCGAGACGTCACCACAGCAACGGGTTGTGATGCTGATCGAGCGGCAACATTAAGAGTTTAGCGAGGTACTGAACTATAAATGCACTGTGAGGTAGAGCGAAGAGGTGACATTCATAGGCTTAAGAAAAGCAGCCGACCTTGCCTCCCTCGGCTTTACGAACATTACACAGGAACAGATGCAGATAATAGCACCTTTGGGTGTCAAAAACGTCCTGCTAATATTAGAAGAGAACTGTGGGGGGTGAACCAGGGGAAGCCGCATGCTAGACTGAGCAGAGGACGTCACCTTGCTGGAAAGACTTTATCAAGTGGTATTCTCATTGGAGCAAAAAAAATAAAAAAAATTATATAATATATATATATTTTTTTTTTAATGAAAACGTACAATTCTTTCAGCGTGATTATATTTTAAATCAAAATTTTAATGTTTCAAAAAGAGAGCATTGCTTCAGCACTGGGATTTTTAATTTAAAAGGTAACCCTGAGTCTCTATATCCCCTAATGGGAAACAAATGTCCCCCGTCATCAGACTCTGTGGAACAATGTCCGTGACTGAAGTCCACAAAAGCTTATACCAAATTGCCTAGTTCATCTGAGCCCCCAGACCAGATAACTGAGGCTTGGTCTACCCGATTCTTCCAGTTCTGAGCAGAGTAGCCTAGGGTCCGGTCTTTGTTCCGTATTAGGAAAAGGGACCCACACAGCCTAAATGAACCCTAAAGGTTGCTTAAAGGGGTACTCCAGGGAGGGGGGGATTTGGCTTAAAGGGGTACTCTGGCGGGGGGGATTTTTTTCAACGTGGCCGGGGAGGAGGTGGCTGAGGGCAACGACGTCCACTCATCTTCCCAGTTCCAGCATCGCGACGCTCCGGTCCCCGTTGCCCGGCCACTTTCTGTCTCCGACTCGGGCTTGAGACGAGATGTTTCAAGCCTGCTCAGTCAGTCAGTGGCGGGATCCTACCTCAGTCACTGACTGGCTGAGAGGACTTGAATTGTCACGTCTCAAGCCCGCATCAGAGACCAGGAAGCGTCCGGGCAGCGGGGACCGGAGTGCCGCGATAAGGGACCCGCTGCTGGAACCAGGGAGGTAAGTGGACGTCATTGCCCTCAGCCACCTCCTCCCCGGCCACATAAAAAACAGATATGTGACAGATAAACTTTTGATGTGACCATAGTGTCTTAGAAGTCAAAAGTATTTAAAAGGGTAATAAACTGGTGTAAGACAGTTATATAGGTTTGTAATTTACTTCTACTGAAAAAAAAAAAAAAAAAAAATTAGTCTTCCAGTACTTATCAGCTGCGCTCTCTCCTGCAGGAAGTGGTGTATTCTTTCCTGTCTGACTCTCTGCTGCCACCTGCCTCTGTGAAAGGAACTGTACAGAGCTGCAGCAAATCTCCATAGAAAACCTTTCTTGCTTTGGACAGTTCCTGTCACAGACGAAGGTGACAGCAGAGAGCACTGTAAGACTGGAAACAATACACTTCCTGCAGGACATACAGCAGCTGATAAGTACTGGAAGACTTGAGACTTTTTAGTAAAGGATATTTACAAATCTGTGTAACTTTCTGACAGCGGCTAATTTAAAACCAAATTAGGATCAAGTGCCCAGTGGGCGTTCCCTAACATGATGAGAGCCCAGGTGAGTCCAGCCCCTGGTCCTTTTTATCTAGTGTCAATCAAATTAAATAGGCAGATGCAAGCATTAACCGGTGACAACATGGATGACAATTTCATTACATAACAAACTCAAGGGACAATATATGGGGGGGGGGGGAGAGAGAGAGAGACTTATGATAGCTCTTCCAAGTTGAACGTACAGATCTTAGAGGGAGAAGGAAAAAAAAAAAGACCTAGTTCCTGCCCTGCCAAGCTCTGCCCGATCTACTCCTTTAAATTCTATGTCTGTGAAGACGGGGGCTCAACATCATGTCTGCACTTAAGAAAACAAAAAAACTAAAAACTTTCATCCATTAGATCAGAAGCTACACAAAAAGAAGAAAATGTCCAACAAAGACCATCACAAAAGAATCCTTAAATCATCATCAGCTTTAGTAGACTCATTCTTGTCGTCGATCAATACAACTTCTCTGGCACTAGAAGAAAAAGACGACTTAAAAGGTAATGAGTCAGCAGAAAAAGATCTATTGTTTAAATCACGGTTTTATGTGAAACATTTTACAGAATTTTTGGAGATTTTTTTTCCCCTATTTTATAATCCATATTACAAAAGAATCCTGAAAAAAATTCATTCTGGCTTCTAGGCCTCATAGCCTGAAACATCCTGATCTGTAGCCCCAAACCACTTGTACCTTCGGATAGCTGCTTTTACTCCAAGACCTATCCTGAGGTCTGTTCAGCAGGTGATGCAGCCAAGTGCCAAACTGGCGTGGCCTAGGGTATCCATGCCCTAACCTTGCACCACCTCTCCGTCCCTCCTCCCCACCCTCCTCATCATTAGGAATGCCACTGGCAAGATATTTCCTATTCCTCTGCAGTGAACACAGCACAGGTGCCTTAACGAACCAGCCCATGTGCCGTGCTGACACAGGTGAGGAATAGTAGAAAATCTGCCTAGAGGATTCCTAATGATGAGGAGGGCGGGGAGGAGGGACAGAGGTTGTGCCAGCCTAATGCATAGTTACGCTAGGCCACGGCCGTTGGGCACAGGGCTGCAAGTTTACAAGTTGTATCTTAGGACAATAACTGAATCACCCGAACGGACCCCAGGACAAAAAGCAGCTATCTGAAGGTACAAGCGGTTTGCAGGGGGTCAGATTGTGGATACAGAGTCGCTTTAAACTATATATAATTTATGTTTAGGCTATGTTCACATATAGAATTTTTGTCAGTCTTTTCAACCGAAGTCTGGAGGGGAACTAGGAGGGCAAAATGAGAATGGAAATATTTGCAAAGCTTCTGTTTTTTTAACCCACTTCGGGTTTTGTGTGGGTTCTGGAAAAAAAAAAAAAAATAAAAGAAAAAAAAACGGAGACAGACGCAAATACTAGGTGTGACCATAGCATTATCACGGTCCTATTTATGAAAATGAAGAAACGGTGCACAAGATACTTGTGTAAGGGCACATGGCCAAGACCTCCTCGTACTCTTCTCATCCTACTACAACTCAGAGTAGGCTTCGAGCTACCAGATCTCCAGCTGGCAAATCAAACTTCGTAGAATGGAACCATGACACCACCCCGAACCGAAAGGAGGCCAGCTTGTTTTCTATTGGACTTCTACATGCTTCTTCGTAACTCTTCCTTGCACTAAAACCTTTTCAGTATTCACGCCATTAACTTTTTTTTTTACCACAACACCTTCCTCCAGTAGTCTACTCCAGCACTTCACGGGGAAAAAAATTGCAAAAAGGATTCCAGCAGGGTATAGACTATAGTAACAACACATTTAAGGTCACAAATTGGGGAGTTACATAGTGAAAGTTAAGGCAGCAGAAAAATTCCTATAAGAGTAATGTAAGAAGAGACTAAGGAACCGATGGAACGTTTTCATTGTGCGAAGGAGAACAATGAAAACAAAACCTAAATTCTCCTTTAAAGAAGTGACTGTAATCACCATAGATGTTGGCATCCCATCTAACTATGGAGGCAATGACAATTTTGGCGCATTAAACAGCCGACGGCGAGGTTTCATCTTCTGCATAGTCTCCGATCTAAGTATTACCAGCTTAGACATGTAATATAGTCGCAATTTGCAGGGTATGTTATACAAACAAGCATCTTTGTGAGAAATTGCGCGAACCCTGCTGAGAAAACCACTCTCTGTATTCTACTAACAGCATGTATATATTTTTTTATATCTCTTGCAAGCGGGATGGTTAGACATGAGGATTGCCTAAGCATATGTTCCGAGGGTACTGTGTTCAGGCTTTTCGAGTCATTCTTCATCAGATAAGCATAAGCAAGTCTTGTTGAAGGAAACTTTACCACAGATTGCCACACAGGCTAGATTTTGTTTTATAGTAACAAAAAGGGCTGGATTTGATAGGGTCTATAGCTCTCCGAGAGTCAACAAGATTAATTTCACGGAAAACAAGACAGAAGACGACGACGAGGCCTCCACAATTTCCAACAGTCTACCGTTTATGGTTCTAGATTTGATTAGGCTGAGGCCATGTTCACAATTAGATTATTCGGCCACAATTTCAGCCTTTAAAGTGGTAGCTGTCCCTATGTGCTGCCAGGTGGTCACTAGAGATGAGCGAACCTTCCGAGGTTCGGGTTTGTATGAACCTGAACTCTCGGCATCTGATTCCCGCTGTCTGCAGCCTACGTGCAGCGGGTGGATAGAGCAAGAGGACCGCCTGGAAAACTGGGATACAGCCTACGGCTATGGCTGTATCCCAGTTTTCCAGGCGCTCCTCCAGCTGTATCCACCCTCTTCACGGAGGCTGCAGATGCCGAGAGTTCAGGTTCATACGAACCCAAACCTCGGCAGGTTCGCTCATCTCTGGTGGTCACCATAGTTAGTCGTGGGGGGAAACAGTTCCCACCGGGGGGGTCTAATCAAAAGGGGTTATCCACGGAACTCACTGGGCATTGGTTGGTTTTCTTGGCAACCCGATCAACCAATCTGAGCAGAGTTTCCCTTAAAAACGTGTGGCCAGCACATGGTACAGGTACCATTTAGGTAATTCCAAGCTAGAACACTTAATCCCCCAGACTCAAGTAGGTTTAGCATTGTACATGGCTATCAATGGCAGCGCACCAATGCAACTTGGCACTCCATTTTAAACAATTTGGGGTGACTCTTCTTGAGAATGCAGGTTGTGGACTCAGAGGTTAAAAGTGGCTGTAATGGTCTGTTTCCAATAAAAATAAAAAAAAATTAGACAGATCTCAGCATCCCTCTCCCTCAGGAATGACCTCTGGGTAGGTCATAAAGCATGCGTAGAAACGTTTCCTATTCATGTTAATGGCACAGCTTCAATCTATTGTTTTCTATGTCAGGATTTTTTGGCATATAACTGTAAAATGCAACCACAGAAAATTTTCTTAAAAAAAAAAAAAAAAAAACATTTCTGAAAAAGATTCATTAACAAAATTGCAAGAAACTGGTCTCTGATCCTGAAGCAATCTTCACACTTTCGAGGGTCCACATAACCCTAGTACTGGCAATGATCTCCATGTTCCACTCTAAGTCGGGCGCCCTAAAGGAAAACCTGAAATGTACCTGTACCCTGTGCACTGTATCCATTCTACAATGGTCTGGGGGGAAAAAAAAAAAATTTGAAAGACTACCAAAATTCTCCCAACATTTTATAATGGTATGAAAGGAGTTAAAGCAAATCGACATTGTGATTTCAAACATCATACTCTGCATTCAGAAACCCCAAGTGGTGGAAAGCCGAAATCCAAAAGGTTTTTCTCATTTGAACAGAAGTAAATGACTCCAGTTTCTAGGCAACTAAAGAGAAATCCCAGAGAGAGAGGGAGAGAATAGAGATGAATAAAACAGCATATTGCCTAGCTGCCTTTCGAAAACAAATTCATTGCCATTGATGGGGCCCAGCATGGTCATTGCTAAAATGCTAGATTTATTTACCACTTCTTCAGGTGGCACTGTATAGAACGTCACTCGACCCCTTCCCTTCTGATGAAGATCTTTACTCCACCCGGGAACCCAAAGATAAAGTCAACGCAGAAGCAAACAAGGAACCAGGGAACTCTAAACCAACCCAAGATGAGTAACTGTGTGTGGGTGGGGGTTATCAAATAAACATTTTTATAGGGATACAGTAAGGGATCAACATCCGCCAACATGGAAACCACATTATAAACATAACTGATACAATGCAGGAGGTTATGGGGTGAGGAACAATTCTGGACATTGAGACGCAAGGATATGTTTACATGAGTGGAATTTTTTTTCCAACCGTTTAGGCACTTAAACTTTATAGGTTGTGAGAAGGAATGATGAAAAGGAAGTCTTAATTTTCCTTTGAGGAACGGTGTGGATCTTCTCCAGTAGGCAGACAGGCTCTGCTTACAGGTACACACCATAGGCTCTGTATCTCTCCTCCTTTCCTGTACACAACACATGCATGGTAACCCCCCACCCTATTTCCTGTAATTTGTCTTTGGTCTTTCTGCTACTAGAGACAGATTTCCCCTGACAACAGGCAGCGGACAGCATATTGCTGAGAAGTTAGACACCTAGTAGCCAAGACTTTAAGGAGTAGTTTTTTGATCATAAAACAATGTTCTTAGTCTGTTCTTAACATAAAACTACAGCAAATTGTGGTAAACTTCATGTGGCTTTGCCATGCAGCTCTAAGCTTTAAGGAACATTATGGCCCCATGGCGACATGTGAACTCTGCCTTAGAAGCATTGATTGGAGTCAAACTCTTCCTATAATTTGCTATCGCTCCTTTTCATCGCGGTTTGGGAAACTGTAATATTTCAGTGACACTGGTAGATTTCTGTGTGAACTGCTTATTTCACCTCCTGCTCCAATATATCAACTGCTCTCACATCAGGAATAGAAAGACATGGTCTGGCTTAGGCAATGTTATTGCACCTCAGATGTAGAGTTGGTGTCGTGTTTTGAGTCACTGTAAGCTGAAGCGTAAGTGGGTTATGTAGACAGACAGATGATGGGACTTTTTCCACTTTTGACTCATCTGTTCACAGATCATTATCCCTAACTGCCAAACGGCTTGGAGACCATCCAGGGGCTCGTTTCTTTCCAATACGAGACAAAAAAAAAAGGGAAGTTAGCTTTGCGTCTTGGTGGTTTTCACCTTTTACACTGTGAAGAATTATGGGGAATATTTATCAACAGTGTGTGTATCAACAAGGAAGCAAAACACGGCACAACGTGTCGGGCATGCTAATTTCCTCCTCCATATGCCATGAACATTTACATTAGTGTTTTGCTTCCAAAAAAATAAGGGGGGAGGGGATTTAGGCTATAAAAATAGGTTGCTCTGGGGCAGGAAATAGTGAAAAGTAGTAATATAAAAAAAAAAAAAAAAAAAAATCCACCCTCTTCATGCTTCCTCAGTGGAACTGCCCTGATGAGGTCACAATAAACGATGCACGGGATGCCGAAGACCATCACTGGTTGCTATGTCCCATTTACAGTCTTTGATGACCTCATCAGGACACTTCTCCCGGGGACTCTAGATCAGGAATGAGTGGAGGGTGAGTATCATATTTCTCAGGATAGGTGTAAAAAGCGGCTAAAATAAATTATAGTAACTTAATGTACTCCGCTTTTTTTTTTATCCCATTTGTAGTATCAGGTGTATTTTGCTGGCTAAATGGGCAATTTTTAATTATTATTTTTTCTATTTTTTTTTGAACATCATTCAAAAAAAAAACAAAAAAAACTTAAATCTTTGGAATTTCAGCCATAATCTTCTGGTGTAAACAAGGCAACGAGCAAACGCGAACAACAATTTGTTCGCATCTTTTGATCAGACCTTAAAATCATTGTTAATCGTTCAAATCTTTCGGAGTAAAAACTCATCGGTCACAGTATAGATATGAACGCAGTTACGATCATATTTACTAGGGATGGTCCGAACCTGCCGAACCCAAACTCTCGGCAATGATTCCCGCTGTCTGCCCGCTCCGTGGAGAGGGTGGATACAGCGGGAGGACCGCCTGGAAAACTGGGATACAGCCTATGGCTATGGCTGTATCCCAGTTTTCCAGGCGGTCCTCCCGCTGTATCCACCCTCTCCACGGAGCGGGCAGACAGCGGGAATCTGATGCCGAGCGTTCGGGTTCATACGAACCCGAACCTCGGCAGGTTCGGACCATCCCTAGTATTTACGATTACCTACATTTCGCCGTGATTTATCTTCTCATCAAAACACCTATTGTTTAAGAGGAAAAAGTCATCGCTTGTTTGCTAAACAAGGGCTTACGTGATTTACCTGTATGTGCAGGAGGACCCCAAGTCTCCGTGTTTTTCCTGAACCCCAGGGAGAATTTTATTTCGTCTACACAAGATACAAAATTATATGAGTGTCTATAACTGTTGAAAGCGTTCAGTCAGGTGACAGCAGAGCCCAGCACCCTACATGAAAAATGACTATGTAGCAGCGTGTGCATCTGAGCGTTGTGCTCATGTGCATTCTTCCAAGACTATGAAGTCTTTCCTTCGACAAGATCTTATTCACACCCCTACTGCCCAATTCGTGTCAAAGTACTCAAAGATTTCAGAGGCTTCTTCTTCTACCAGGAAGGCTAAAGAGATACTGAGAATTTATACATACAATCAAAGATTTTGGATTCTTGTAGACAAAACCCTAAGATCTACAGTTCAGTTACTTAAAGTGACTCTGTACCTGCAATCTGTCCCCCCCAAACCACTTGTACCTTCGGATAGCTGCTTTTAATTTAAAGATCTGTCTTGGGGTCCGTTCGGCAGGTGATGCAGTTATTGCCCTACAAAACAACTTTTAAACTGGCAGCCCTGTGCTCTACGGGCGTGGCCTAGATTGTGTATGCATTAGGCTGGCACGCCCTCTCTGTCCCTCCTCCCCATCATTAGGAATGCTCCAGGCAGATTGTCTCCTATTCCCCCCCTGTGTCAGTCCGGCACATGGGCTGGATCGTTAAGGCACCTGTGCAATGTTCAGCATGGAGAAAATGTTCTAGTGGCATTCCTAATGATGAAGAGGGTGGGGAGGAGAGACGGAAGGGTGGTGCAAGGTTAGGGCACAGATATTCTAAGCCACAGGGCTGCCAGTTTAAGTTGTTCTTTAGGACAATAACTGCATCACCTGCCAAACGGACCCTAGGACAGATCTTGGATTAAAAGCAGCTATCCGAAGGTACAAGTGGTTTGGGGAGGACAGATTGTGGGTACAGTCGCTTTAAAGCCACTCTGTACCCCACCTTTTCCAGACATGTGCATGGGGCCTTAGGGATTTTAAAGGGGTATTCCACTCAAAAGTAACTTTTCATATGTTGCTGCCCATGGTGTGATTAACAATTCATACCATACCTCCTATGGTCAAGCTGCTGATGAGCTCACTGTGATTAATCCATCCAGCATTGCAAAGAAGCTACAATGTTGCAGATAGGGACTTGTTTATATCAGCCGTCTCAGAAGAGAGGAGGGGGAGATGGAGAGAAAAGCTCACACACAGATTTTTGTGTCTTTAGGAGAAAGCAGCAGCTCAGAACTGGGGGAAGGAGGCTGAATAGATAATAAGTATGGAATGAATTGTTAGTCTCACCATGGGCAGCAACATATGAAAAGGTTTATTTGAGTGGAATACCCCTTTAATTAGGAAAGAAGGAGCTGTACATTGGAGTGCATGGTGGACCTCCCTGTGAGCATTATCTTCTAATTTGCATGAAACTTCTAAGCTTAAATCTCAGTGCTGGAGCGACTGTTTAAAATTACAATATAATGCTTTTTCAAGCACAATAATATGAGTTATATCTACTGATTAAAGATGTAAAACCCTATTGTACGCTGCCTTTACTTTTGTCAGCAAAAAGCCGCTCA